>NC_079168.1:18899089-19059089 GCF_947568905.1 Ostrea edulis
GTTGCTTGGGACTGTTGTACTGACAGCTTCCTCTTCGGTCTTGGTTCTTGATGGGCTTCCTCTATTCTCCAACAAAAAACTAGATATTGAATCAAAAGAATAAGTATGATAATGAACAATAGTCATGTCACTTGAGAATGGGTTACTTACCCGACGCCATTTTCCTCCTCCGACTAACTCGCTGGCTTTGTGTTAACGACTGCCTGTTCAACCTTATCAGTCAGGTCCTTTTCCTCCATCACCTGATGCTGTCGCTTGAGGTGAAGCTTCAACCTAGCCACCCTTTTTCTGCAACTTTGAATTTAGCGGGAATGCCCCATTCCCGGTAAATGTAACCTTACTTCGAGACCACTTTTTGGGGTGGTACGACCTTGTGTACCTGTCTTGGATGGCGAGGCATGTGAATCAGAGGTGTTACAGAGGTCACATTTGTGTTTACGTCTGCCTGTTGTCTGTTTTTGGCTGCTCTACGGGGAGGAGACTGGGACAATAGATCGTAAGCATCCTCACTAGACAGCAGGAACGAACTGCGTTTCCTCTTGGGATTGGGAAGTTCGTCACAGGCTTGATGTATTCCTTCCTGCATTCCACCTTTCTTTCTATTTCTTGATGGAAGATAAACTGTTTTGGATACTCTCACAAAATGCATTCGACTTCAAGATTTGACATATAGAAACGTAAATATCTGCTTGATAATAACATCGTGTGAAATGCACAGGTGTGCACATCTGTGAATTCCGATGTGCCCTTACAGTTGTCGCTTTTGGTTATTACGTCGCAGTATTTCTGGAGGGATCTAATAATATTTTCAGAATTGAACACAAGTAAAACGAATTAATCAATGGCCAAGACCCTTCTATTCTAATCGGAGACACAATCCTGCAGTCCAAGTGTATGCTTGTTTCCTTCACCCTTCCTAGGAAGTGCATGATATTCACTGTGGTATTTGAATTTGTGATCATTTCTGCTACAGGAATTATTGATGCTTTTCCCCGATTTCTCTTTCATGACCAACGCGTAATAAAATAGGGGTTTCTTCTGTCCAGGTATTTTCCGTACTACGGAACCGGTCAAGATGTAGGGGTATTTTATGTACAATTGCTCTTCTTAGTAACTGAATAGTTGCTTCTGTAAATGAACTGAAAATGGAAGAATAGAAACCAACTGGATGTATCCAAATACTGCTTTAGAAATCTTCTCTTTATCCCGTAGAATTTCTCCTGTCAACATATGACTTTACTAACTGGATCTTTCCTTATTGATAGGCATTCGTTACATATATAATTCCAGCTTCCTTCTCAATTTGCATTGAGGTGTTAAGATTTCTATAGAATTTGTTGGAAACGCCTTCAAAATCAAGTTTCTATTTCATTTCTTCACGAGCAGTTCTTTTCAGTTCCCGTCTTTTAATAGTCTATTGGTATTTAATATCTTCATCCCTGGACACATTGAGCTCTACCTTCTTTGATTTTTCGTCAGGATCCTTTTTGTGGGGATCCGGGTTAGAATAGGTCCTCAGTACCCCTTGCTTGTCACAAGAGGCGACTAAATGGGGCTGTCCTTCAGATGAGACCACAAAAACCGACGTCCCGTGTCACACCAGGAGTGGCACGGTAAAGATCCCTCCCTGCTCAAAGGCTGTAAGCGCCGAGCACAGGCCTAACCTTCACTGGCAATGTTGACGTTTCCACATCAGTAAAAAAAAAACGTTAAACAATATACAATCAATCAATCATCTTTATGACTAGGATATATGTACAATTTCCACTGAATTTGCACACAGAGTTTCCTATAATGCCACTACAGATGATTTTCCTTGATTATTTCTTCTTTACAGAATTTCTTGTAACCTTCAGTACACAAGTTCTGTTTTACTCTCAGAATGTCTGGCTGTAGATTGTTGTCCGTTTACGTATGAGTCGTCTTCTTTTAACATTTGTTTTCTTAGGCGGTTTGATAGACTTCCAGTCATTATAATTAGTAAAATTTGAAAGTTTCCGAGGATTGAAATAATTCCTCCCTGATTTCTGATCACTTGCATTATCTGTTGCTTACTGGAAGTCTTGATCATCCGGTATTTTACATTCAGAATAATTTCCAGAAAACTGTTCATCCCTTCTAAAACTGCCCTTCTTCGCTAACCTTCTCCGACATAATTAAGGAAGCACGTTTTCATGCATATCTTTGTCTTGTCCTTTCATCTTTTGTCTCCAACTGAACATAATATTGTTATCTATCACCTTCCTCGTCGTACTTTATGTAGTCTGCTCAATCTCATCGTGTTGCTAACTGAATTTGGCAACTTTATCGTCCCCATATATACATGAAGTTCATCGTCAATGACGTCAGAGTTTGGGTAAGTGTCATCATATTGTTCATGTTGAATTGTGGAATTTTTGTGTGTCTTTATAGTCGGTCTATACGGAAGCTATTGAGCTCATTTTCGTAGCTACAAAAGAATTTTTCGCGTTATAACGAGTAACGTTCGTAAAGAAAAACGTAACTCTCGCGTTATAACACGTACTTTTCGCACTATAACGCGTAACATTCGCGTTATGAAGGAAGACTGTCGTTTATAAGTAACCTTAAAGTAAAGAACAATATATACACGCTAACAAGCCTACATTTTACGCACACACGCACATTTCAAAATTTTTGGTATATATGCTATTAAAGTTTTATTGAATGCAAAGTAAAATTCATATTTGTGATTGATTGATACCAGTGTTGCTTATTTAACAACAGCTTTTGATAAAATATCGTCCATTCAATCAAGCCTTACTATATCACAGAATATCAAAGAACTTCCAGCCGCTAAATCTCTTGAGTTTACGTTATGTTATTGAGTAAAATATGCTTAATCTTCATTTGCTTTTGATTCATTTGATATCCGGAAAACCCCCTCAGAATGTGTCTAGAAAGCACTTGATGAACTGTCACTGAAATTATTTCATGCCACTTTTTTATATATTGAGCGCATTCAATTCATAAATCCCTGTCTATAAGCAATGTCTACGTTTTATAACCTAAAAGTATCACGTTAATTCGCGAACGTTACGCGTTATAACGCGAAAGTTATGCATCAATTCGCAAAAGTTACGCGTTGTGACGCGAAAGTTTTGAATTAATTCGCGAATTTTTTTTTTCAGCTACAAAAATGAGCTCAACGGGTTTTAGTAGATCTATGACATGAAGATGTTTCTTCAGTCATAAAAAGTATCTCAAGAGTGATTTTAAAAGTGATTAATTTAAACTGTCATGGTAGAATTTCTTTGGGCATTAATGTGCTCGGTAGGAGGACGTTGATACGCATTTTTCGGTTGGTTAGTTGGGAATTTTTCACTCATATGGAGACGTCACCATTGCCGGTGAATGATTGCAAAATTTAGGCTTATGCAAGGTGAAGATAACGAGCAGTGATCAATCTCATAACTCCTATAAGCAATACAAAATAGATAGTTGACCGGTCTTTATCGTGCCACACTTGCTGTGACACGGGACCTCGGTATTTGCGGTCTCATCGGAAGGAGCGCCCCATTTAGTCGCCTCTTACGACAAGCAAGGGGTGCTGAGGACCTTTCCTAACCCGGATCCCCACGGGAGTCGTAAGTTGTAATACCCCCTTGTGTACCTATCTCCAATTAATTTTTATGAATCTAAGATTATTCTGTTATGTTTGGAGAGGGGATGCTAGAAAACACATGAACCATAATTCTATATGCCACTAACAAACGGAGGACAATGTCTGAATAAAATATCAATATAAGAACTATATATGCAATGTATATGTCCAAGACCAAATATGAAGATATCGTGCCTATATCAACATTTTACAAAGTTATAATGTATCATATACATGACTGTTTAAAGGTCCAAATACGATGTCGATATTGAAGATATCGACCATATAGCATGACGATATTGTGTCGATATCGTCATCTGACAAAGTTGATATCTACCATATACAACACTATTTTCTAATGACCTCGGACGATATCTTCAATTAACAAAGTTTTAATTACCATACACAAGATTGTTTTCAAGGGTTATATACAATGCTGGGTTTAGGGTTACGTTCTTCATGAACCTAACTTACCCTAACTGATGGCGTCACATGGATGGGAACCAACATACTAGAAATGTTCCATTATATGGCACCAGTCCATTAACATTTTGATCACCCCCTCCTACGGTATCAAATTTCATATTCTATTCACAACATAGGAAGGAATATCACCAGTCCATTAACATTTTGATCACCCCTCCTACGGTATCAAATTTCATATTCTTTTCACAATATAGGAAGGAATATCTCTTACTAAAAGTGACACACAAGATAGTGAACAAGTCAGAAGATCAGGATCGTTGCAGTTTTCTTCCAGAAAATCAGGATTCAATATCGATACGATACCGTTGATATCAACTTGGAAGAAAACTGCAACGGTCATGATTCGATATCTACATATACGATGTATTCTATAAGAATACCTCAGACGAAAAATTACACACATGATCGTTATAATCGCACGATTATGATCCTCTATCGATACGATATCGACAGTAAGGGTTGACTCAGACTAAATGTGATAAGTATCAAAGGCGAAGTTAACAAACAGTGATTAATCTCATAACTCCTACGAGCAATACAAAATAGATAGTTGGGCAAACACGGACCCCTGGACATACCAGAGGTGGGATCAGGTGCCTAGGAGGAGTAAGCATCCTCTGTCGACCGGTCACACCCGCCGTGAGCCCTATGTCTTGATCACGTAAACGGAGTAATCTGTAGTCAAAATCAGTGTGCCAAGAACGGCCTAACAATGGTATGAAAGACATCAGACATTTGACCCAATGATAGGTTATATTGCCAAACTATATCATTATAACGATCATAGAATTTGCAAAATGCTGACTTTAAACGAGACTTGAAACCCCTGTAACATCAACTTGTTTGTCTCTAGCCCGCCCCGATTTAAAAACTAATCATACGCAGAACATGCTCTTATTTATCGAATCAGTTGATAATGGAATATTGCTACTTAAATATGGGAAATTGACGATAGAGAAGCTGAAATCATCCGTTTGTCATAAAGTTGAGTTGCTAGATTGCCGTTAATATCCATTTTCAATAAAATATCCAAGAACGAAGCAGATGTGGAGAACTCCGTGGTGTCTTATCGCGAGTTTACAGGGATATATCGAATGGACTTATGAATGAAAATGATCATTGCTAATAGATAAAACGTTGTCGATATAATTAATTGTCAAGTTGGAGGTCACAGCAAGTGATTTTTTTTGTCATGTAGAAAAGAGATGATAGTTAACACGATAATGATTCGATATCGATATTATATCATAGATATCGTCAATGCAGAAAACCTAAACTTTAAATCGGATAGAGACAGAAAACCTCAACAATCATGATCCCGAATCACTACGATTATACAAACTCTCAGGATTTCAACCTCGGTACAAAAACTAGTATAGTTGAAATCATTGATATCGTACCGATATCGTTTCAATATTGTCGAGATCGTAAATACATCTTGTCTTGGATATAACTCGCCCGCGTGGCACAGTTGTTCTCGCTTCATTCTAGAATCAGGGAGTAGGGAGCTTACATCGCGGATAAAAATCCCATTACGGGATGTATAATAAATACCAGCCCTTTGGATGAGACTAATCCTATTATCAGGTTGTTTAAAAACATTATCCCCCTTTTAAGAGGATGTGTGACGTTTTGTGCCATGGTTGGTTCATGCTTTTGGAAAGGAAAATTTCAAATACCAGTTTCTATATATTTCTATGTGGGACTTCGCACACACTATTTGTTCCGGTGTCACGTTTTGAAAAAACTTCAATGAACACTATGTCAGGAAAGTTACCAGTAAGTTTTGGCATTTCCGGTGCGTGGTTCTTGAGAACAATTTTTGAAGGATATATAATGACAGGTTTTAAGAGAAGCATTCTCAATATCAAATTAATATTAGCTTATCTAAATACAGGTATACTTAATAGTTTTACCATCACAAACAAGTAATATGATAAGAATTATTCTGATAATCCAAAAACATTTCACAAACTGATACGACAAACCACGTTTTATACCATAACATCTAAATCCTAGTAGCTCACTGAACTCATACATACTGTGTGTATAGATAGATGAATATATAGATAGATAGATCTTTATTTATAAAAAACAAATACTATATTAGGATTTCCACTTCCGCCCCTACCAGTCTGAGTTTTTAGGTCACCTGAGTAAACTCAGGTGACCTATTGCAATCGGTTGTCGTCCGTCATGCGTTAACAATTGAACATTTTTAACTTCTCCTTGATAACTACCAGTCCAATTCTTTTCAAATTTAGTATGAAGCATTTTTGGGACAAGGGGGACATAAATTGTAAATTTCAGGTCTCCAGCACCCCTGGGGCCTTAAGGGCGGGGCAAAAAGTGCCCAAAATTGACCAATTTTCAAAAATCTTCTCAAGAACCGCACATATGTAGGAAAAACTAAATGCATAGTGATGGAGACTGCCAAAATTTTAAATTTCATGATCCCCGGGGTAGGGGTTCTGACCCCAGGGCGGAGCCAAACTTGGTATATAGTGTTTATGTGTAAAACACTTAAATAACATCTTCTTTAGTGCTGTTGATACTATATTGAAAGTAAATAGACATTTAGAAAGAGCAGGTAGTCCTTTACCAAAATTGTAAATTTGATGATCCCGCGGGTAGGGGTTTTGGTATCAGGGTGGGGACAAAATATCAGTTATTAAATGTTTAAACAATTGACATTTTTTACTTTTTCATGATAACTATCATTCCAATTCTTTTCATATTTGGTATGAAGCATCTTTGGAACAAGGGGGACATAAATTGTAAATTTCAGGATTCCTGCACCCCTTGGGCCTTAGGGGCGGGGCAAAAAGTGCCCAAAATTGACCAATTTTCAAAAATCTTCTTCTCAAGAACCGCACACGTGTAAGAAAAACTAAATGCATGGTGATGGTGAGCAGGAAGGCCTCTACCAAAATTGTAAATTTTATGATCCCCGGGGTAGGGGTTCTGACCCCAGGGCGGGGCCAAACTTGTTATATAGTGTTAATGTGTAAAACGGTTAAATAACATCTTCTGTAGTGGTGTTGATACTAGATTGAAACTAAATGGATTGAGCAGGTAGTCTTTTACCAAAATTGTAAATTTGATGATCCCCAGTGTAAGGGTTCTGACCCCACGATGGGGCCAAACTTAGTATATAGTATTTATGTGTAAGTTTGCTGGTGCTGTATAAAATCTAAATGCATAGTTAGAGATAGCAGAAAAGGATCTACAAAAAATGGTGAATTTCAATCAAAACCCAGGGTTATGACTTTAGGATGAGTCCAAATTAGTCATATCTTTTAATGTTAATACATCTATTATTCAAAGTCTTTCATCAGTGTATGCACTTTTGAAGACAGTGAAGTTTTAAGAACACTCTTGTTTTATACTGTTGCTGAGCATTAGAATTTAGCTTAGATATTCAGAACAGGAAATTTTTTCTAGATTTCATAGCCCATGGAAGTAGTGATACTTTTTCACAAGTATTCAGGTGACCGATAAGGCCTGTGGGCCTCTTGTTTTTTAAATTAGCGATTTTCACCGGTATTTGGTGACGTCTACATATGAGTGAAACATTCTCGAGAGGGACGTTAAACAATATTTAATCAATCAATATGTAGAAATGTGGAGATATTAGATATCAATAATTTAATAAAACACACTATAGGAACTCTTCAATTTCAAAATATTAAACCATGGAAGTCATCATTTGAACAGAAAATTTAATGGTAGTCTTTATTATGGAACTTACATACTTAGAAGGTGAGCAATCCGAAATTAATATTGATAGAGGGTTAGTTTGACAGTCAAATCACTGAAGCGAACAGCACCTAAGTACAACCGACCGAAGCTGAAAGTAAATTTCCAGACATGAATTATGGACTACTCCGAAATTCGGTGAAGGCGTCAGTCCAAATATCCAACCAAGATGAATCTCAACCGAGATGAGAGTTTCCGGGTATTATTAAGTAAATAAATATAATGCAAAGATATTTTGGTTTGTATATGTTACAGCTGGAAATATTGATATCTATGTATATTCTGGTTATTGTGAAGTTTAAAAGCCGCAAAGTGCATATCGGAGTTCCCAGTCTAGCAAATAATCGGTACCATGACGTGGCATACATCCGGGATATCAGTGCGATACAGGTCATGTTTGTTTCCAGTCATTCCATATGTGTTTGATTTCTGAAATCCATTAAAATCACAAGCAAAATCTCCTGATTGTGATTTTTGTGTGTGTGTATTTAACGATGTACTTTCTTTCGCTCTATTCAATGAGCAGATATATTCATGGTCAAGGAATAACAACTCGACGAATATTTTTAGAAGTAATGTGCATCATATTTGGCAAGAGAGATAACTCGTGTCTACTTGTGGACGCCGCCCTGCAATCACCTCAACCCGCGAATCACCTGCATTTATAAGTGCCATTTTATTGATTTTAATATTTTATTGATTTTAATATTTTCCCCGTCAAATAATGTGTTTTTAAAATGCACTTAAAACTTCCACATTGCATTACATAAATGTAATAGTGTATTTAGATGTTTGAATAATATTTCAAGCATTTATAATTTTAGATGAGCACAGTATTAATAAAAGTGTTCTTAGTACATAAAGAATAGTATAAGTTTAAGGGCTTTTCTCTAAAGTGAGTATTAGTATCTAAAACTGTTACTTCTGTTTCCATCTTTTTTTAAATAAAAGTTTTCATATCAGTGTGTTTCCTTGGAAATAGTTTAGAATGTCTGAAATTTTAGACGCCGATTTGATGTTCTGCATCAAAATTCAGTTACTACTACATGCATGTACTGAACTACATTTTTTTTTACCTACAAGGGTCAAGAAGGTCTTCAAAGAAATAATGGATATTTACTACTACTATTATATGAACCATAAACCCACCCTAGCACCAAACTCCCTGACCAAAGGAGCATGATTTTCATAATTTCAAAAGAGATGTCTTCGCTCATTATGAATAGACATGACTCAGTTTATTTTTTAGATGCTCCCGAGTAACGAAGCAGATTTTTAAAGATTAAATAGTTTAAGGCTTTGACCCCCTTCCCTCTGACCATGACATTCACAATGTTGGTTCCCTTACCCCAAAACTATCACCTACCAATTCGATGAACGATCAACATATTCAACGCACGATGGCCCACATAGGACGACGTTCACCAATCATTCACAATACTGCAAAGTCACCTGAATGATTCTGGTGACGTAAAACGTAACTTGTACTCTAAAAACCTTTATTTCAAACATTTGTTAGCTTTTCTGTTTCAAATATATAGATAAGGTAGGATGCGGCGCCATTTGTCCCCCGTTTTCACTTAGATTTCAAAAGAAGCTTTTATCCTTGAAACCTAGTAAACATTTCAAAATGATACCCTAGTAGAAATATATAATTACTATCATAAAACTAAGTGTCTAAGGTCACAGATCTGAGCAAAATTGGTGTTTCAGATTTACTTATGTACTCGAGCTGTAGCTGATACAGGTATATGAAATATATAAGTCTGAGAGGTAGGCACGTGTGTCTGTGTGCTCTGTATATTCAGATGCAATATAATCCTCAAGGACATCAATTTATAACCAAAATTAAGGAATTTTCATCAACTTTGTGGCCTTCCTGTGAACTTGGATTACATCATTTGGAGATAGACAAGACCTGGATTATTTCATGATCTACATTTTTCTCGAATTGGGGAACATATCGTATTTATGATCCTGCAGCGTATAACATCACGGTAGTGCACGCACTGCGTGGGAAGCACGTGTGAACATTTGGGGTTTATTTTCTCTCCTCTTGGTGATAGAGTTACATCACGAGTACATTCCTGTGACATTCCGTACCCGTTTTCACTCTGTTGTGACAAGTTCTGTGTAAATAAATCTCAAATGTTCAGCGGAAATTTCAGTATTGATATTCCAATTCATCAAAATGTTGTCTAAATAGAAATAATGCATTACCATACCCTAGTAAAATCATAATTGTCATTATGTTAACAGCTATCCCTTCACATCAATAGATGTCATTCGTACAAGACCATATATATTCTATACAAATATTAACCCGTCACGTATATTCATGTTGGTTTTGTAATCGAGTTTCACCTAGATTAAACACATTTTGACAAAATGCACCAGCGCCATAAACTCTGCATCCTAACTCACAGAGAATGCGAGCGAATCCGGTCTATTCATTTCCCTATTCAGCAGGCCCGTAGCAATGATTTCGAAAGAGGATTTCAGTGTCAAATTGCATGACTTTTACCTTCGAATCTTGATATTGAAAATCGTATCTCTACAAATAGCATTAGCAGTAGAGGAGGCAGTACAGACCGTCAGACTGATAGGAATATAATGTACATGTATATATATATATAGATATATATATATATCACTTGTTTCACTCAAATCAAGTCTTATCTAGTTGCTGTCCTTTAAAAAAGGAACTGCAGTAGGTTGATCATAGGCATATGTTTACAAACTTTATATTCTAGGTTGAAATAAAACAGATTTTGAACCCCCGCCATGAATATGGCCGGCGCATATAGTGTTTGTCATGTCCGTCTTCCGTCCTTCCGTCTGTCCTTCCGTCACACTTTGCGTTTAGCTCGGTTTTAAAGAAACTACTCAAGATATTTTTATCAAACATTGTATGTTGATACATGTATATTGATGACATCTATTCAGCTGCACCTTGACATTTCCTTTGACCTTGACCTCACTTTTCTTAAGGAAAATTCAATTCTGCAACGTTCAACAAAAGGTAATATATAGATATATTAACATTAACGATAATATGACTAATGTGGACCCATATACTAGAATCAAAACCCTGGGGTTCCAAAATTAACTATTTTTGTACATCCTTTTCTGCTCTTCTCAAACATGCATTTAGACTTTATTAAGACAATAATCATTATACTAATTTTGGCACCACCCTGAAACCAAACCGTTACCCTCTAGGATCATGAAATTTAAAATTTTGGCAAAGGACTACCTATTCCTTCTAAATCAGTAGCACTAAAATCAGTAGCACTAAAGAAAGATGCTAAGCATTTGGCGAAGGGGCAAACACTACCTTTATGTTGACGTCTTGGGGTTGACGCGGCCATGGCATGAGCGCGCGGGGGGGGGGGGGGGGATCTTCGGGCTGACATGAGCGGGACTCGCATGCGGAAGGTCGGGGTTCGAATCCCGGCCGCGACAAACCCAAGTCGTTAAAACAGGTAGTGACAGTTCCATCGCTAAACGCTCGGCATCAGGTGTGAATGTCACGGGTCCTCGGAGACGAATACGAATAAAAGCAAGTTCGATTTAAGAAAGCTATGTTTAGGGGAAATTGTCGGAAAAATTATTTTTATCTTTTTGCAATGTTGTTTTCGGGGGGGGGGGGGGGGGGGGGGGGTTATTCATTGGATATTCAAGTCTTTTTCAGTATGATTATTTTTTTCTTTATTGATATTTTTCTTGATAAGTTTATGATTAGTATGAAAGGTGAAGACAACGAACAGTGATCAATCTCATAACTCCTATAAGCAATACAAAATAGAGAAACGGTGGATTCTGTGGATGACTTCCCGCTCTCTCTGCAATTTCTGCTTCCCTTGTTCATGATAAAACTTTTATTTAGCAAAATGCTGACCTCATAACATTATTGCATACAATATTTTCCCTTTCGTTCCGTATTCCGTTTCGTTTTCCGTTCCGCGTTTTAGCAACACCCAAATCTGTCGCTCTCTGATCAGTCTCAATATTTTCTCAGAGAGCTACAGTTCTGCAACTATTTTCAGATATAATTCATACAAAAATAAGGCACAGTATGTTAAATCGCCTTTTCGCTCGTGCGGAATTGAAGAAGATTGTTATCGTTCTATCTTTGTATGAAAATATTTTTCGAATGCAAGATGTAAACCTTCTGAATTGTTTGCTTCCATGTTTGTTTTTAAGCCACAGCGGATGTGACCGGTCGACAGGGGATGCTTACTCCTCCTAGGCACCTTATCCCAACTCTGGTATTTCCAAGTGTCCGTGTTTGCCCAACTCTCTATTTTGTATATGTATTCCTTATAGGAGTTACGAGATTGATCACTGTTTGTTATCTTCACCTTTCCTGTTGTAGATACGCACGCACCTCTTGTTTTGGGTGAAAAGAATAATGCAGATGTACGTACATATATTTAATTCTAGCGTAGAAAAATTTATTTCAAGAGCATGAAAATTTAATCACTAGATGTTTTAATAAGGAAACTGCTTTGTCTATTTACTAAATGATGTTTGCATGCATGTTCTATTTTTACCTAAGTCTACTAAGTAGAGGGAAAACTCCAGGTTCCAAGAACTTCTTTTTCCAATGCGTTTGTACTTTCGTGAATAAATTGAATGATAATCGATTTTGTTCTTCATCGATCTGTCTTACTTTAAGTGAAAAAAATTAATGATATACAGTTTTTGTTTAATCAACAGTAAGAAGAAAATCGCTGTTTTCATTGATATCAGATACAATATGGAAAGATGGTCGTTGATGTAAATTTTTGTAATATGGAGCTGACTTTAAAATGTTTTACGATTATCAGAAGCTCGTATAAAGGTATCAAATCATAGATATCGATGAATGGTATGTCATCTGACTATTATTGATGTTACTAATGTTTACGGTAATGGGGAGAAATTTATAACAATTTTAATTCCCACTACGGCAACAATTTAGACAAGTCCCGTGGGGCAGGTTACAGCAGGTGTGGCACGATAAAGATCCCTTCCTGCTCAAAGGCCATAAGTGCCGAGCATAGGCCTAAATTGTACAGCCCTTCACCGGCAATGGTGATGTCTCCATATGAGTGATATATTCTCAAGAGGGACATTAAACAATATTCAATCAATCAATCATTTAAGATGGGATTAGTTAAGGTTATACATGCAAGATATTTAGAAAGTTACTTTTACTTGTTATTATACATCTCAATGTGCTATATATACATTTATTGTAAAAGTTAATGTCAAGAAAATAAATTTACTAAAATATTTTTAACAATATTAAGCTCAAACAATATCCCCACGGTGGAAATGTAAGTGACATTAGGTTTATACCGCCATCAGTCGGTTTTAATCAGTTTAGCCTCGTTTTGGTTCTCAATCGCAGGGGATGATATTCCCCAACACAGTCAATAAATATATGGTAAATTTTTAGTTCATCTTCTGATCAAATGAGCGATTGTAAATTCAATGCTTTCTAGAGATTATCTCTTCAGTAGCATTTTGTTGCTGTATTTCACTATGTAGTTCGTCAAGATAGCATTTCTCTAATGTTTCCAGAATTGCTAAGACACTTTTAAGGTCAATTCTGAAAAATCCGTGGAAAGGATTGTCAATGTCTGCCACGATGTAACAGGACATAGAAATCGACAAACATGTAACAAAACTCATACACATCTCAAGGCGGTAGGAGTCGCACTTCACCATCTGAATTCCAAGGAACGAGGAGTAACCAAGAATCTCCAGAAACGCCCATCTGTAAAATGAGAAAAGTACTCTGATTGCTCTTATTTAATCCTTGTGCAAAGTAATTTAAATCCACAGCAGGGGCATTAGCTAACAAAGGAGCAGAATTCGTGCCCATGGGAATTCCAACAGACTGTTGGAGGGCCAGGGCTGCGTTCAAGATCGTAGCGGCTAGTTTAGGGGCTAGGTATGGTGGCTGATTTGTGTCATTTTACAATTTGTCGTCTTTCGTTATTTTGAGGCAAAAGGTGACTAATATTATCATTTTGTCGCTTTTTTGTTATTTAGACAAGAAAAGTCGCTAAATATCGTTTTGTTGTCTTTTCGCCTCGAAATAACAAAAAGACGATGAATTGTAAAATGGCACAAATCAGCCATCATAACTAGCTCCTATGCTAGCCGCTACGATCTTGAACGTGGCCCTGATTACCAATGACTACGAAGATATTGTCAATGAGGAACTCTTTTAACAACAACTTCAGAGTACTTGTGCGTAGATTCAGAGTGGTTAAACACAGTAATTTTTGAATGACTGATCACTAGATACATGTATGACACATTTTTATCTAAAAGCTATGTTTACAGTATGTAACCTGTGTGCTGTCAATATCGACTCCAAATAAAAAATAAATGAAGTGAATTATCAATTGACAGTATGTGTGGTGTATAGTTTATGTACCAGTAACCACTCACTGTAACGGATGTATCCTAGAGTGGAGGGTGCCTACTTTATCCACAATGCTGTTCAGACTCCCCACATACTTGACAATTTTGTTGACTATTGCTCTATCCACGTTTTGCCTCTGCAGTGGGATCTCGCGGAGGTAGTCCACGATGTCCCAAATCGCACCTAAACAAAACATGATATAGTTAGAGGATATCTTTTTACTTGAAAAGAAAAATACTGGCGAGGTTAATTAATATTAGAAGAGATTGTTGAGAATAGAGTGTGGTATGATGTTGTGTGAAAATGCTACATGATTGTAAATGCGCATCTGGTGCATCAAAATTGGTACCGTATAAGTTTTACATTATGACCCCTGGGTCGAGGCCTCTGCTGGTGGACTGTTAGTCCCCGATGGTCTCTACAGTCCAGCAGCTAAGTACTTCGTTACTAGCTTGAAAATACGGATGTATATTTAACTGCTGTTATAAAATTTAGAAATTCATTTCAAAATTAAGGATTATCTCCCTCACGCATAGCTCTTATCCTTAGACGAATTTGTCTCCACTTTTTTGGCACGCTGTTTTTGGCTATAATAGCTCTAAAGCTTCATAGTTATTTCGGTTGAGCATCACTGAAGAGGCATTATTTGTCGAAATGCGCATCTGGTGCATCAAAATTAATACTGTATAAGTTTTACATTGTGAGGTAAATGGCAAGGAAACTAAAATACCACCCAATATATTGTTCAAATGATGTAGCACCGAAAACGACACTACAATGGAGATGGTGAACTGTATTAAGACTTTAATTAGTGGGGGGTTTCCCCAGTCACGATAATTATCCAGAGCACACAGAAAACTTGTGTCCAGAGGTTTAAAAAGTAATTTATGTATTGTACTTTATTTGATTTACTTTCCGAGTGTAAGTTGGAGCTGCTTGACAAGGTTGTTGTACCAGAAACGTAAACATGCAAAATCCCGAGTTTATCAAAACATAGGTATCATTATCCCTGTATACTTAATATTTCAATTCACATTCTGGACTTTAAAAGTAGCAGCCCTAGTTTTATTTGTACATGGCGAAACCGGATGTTTTCCATAATATGCAAACATTTGTATCCGAATGGGTTTTTTTTTTTTTTTTTTTTTCAAGGAATGATATTTATCAAGAAACGAGAACAAACTAGAATTATTTGCATCAAAAGCATTAGGACGAAATACTGATATCTGACCCTTTGATATCCTGTATCTATAATATCGATATTGATATCTGACCCTTTGATATCCTGTATCTATAATATCGATGGATAATTTCGGTTTGTTCTTATGTTTGGAGTGAACATTTCAAAACTTGAGAGATCAATATGTACAGAAATGGTACACTACTGTGGTGTAGATCAGTAAGCAACAGATTCCCTGTGTGTAGAATTTTTACATTGAAATTTGAGTGTGAATGGTATCTATGATGTATTATATTGAATTACACTTTTGAAATTTGAACGATGAATATGATCATCTTCCAATTTGAAACAGATATATGGATCTATCGATGCTGAGGGGAGGAGAACAAGAACGTTGTTTTTCAACAAGTATAAAACTGATGTACCCTCTCTGTTCTTTTCAGACACAGGCATCTGTGTTATATATCGGATCACTGTCATTATTTCTTCTTTCAAAGCAAGATACATCTTCATCCGGGTGGTTGATTTCAAACATGCCAATTTCTTTGTCAAATTTATCAGAAGTTCCATTTCGGAAAAATCGTTGTTCAGTCTTGTTGTAATGTCGATTTGTTTTTGAAGCACTTGCTGAAAAGCGAAACCAAACGACACCGCATACACCATACCAGCAGGGGCCAAGAAGCAGGCGATAGCTCCATTGATAGTTGGTTGTGTTCGATTAGGCCACAAAAAGTTGGAGATTGGAGTATACGCAATCATTATCATTGGACAAAATATCAATGACGTCACTGCCGGTAGACCTATTTTGTATAAGTACCGCGGATTGTTTTGGTACCATTGTAGATGTTCCAAGATTTCACTGTCAGTTGTGGTGTAAAGTCCGCCAAAGTCGGTAACAGTGGATTGACCGTGAACGTTGTTGACCCCTGAACTTGAAAACAGGCTCATGAAACTTATCTGAGACACGGAGGGGCTGACACATCGTTGTCTTGCGCGGAAACAAACGCTGTTACGTTGTGTATAGATCGCCAGCAAAGTTAGAACTGAAACATTCAAAGTAACACATTATAGCATGTTCTTCATAATTATCATAATGTATCCTTTAGGTGATAAGTGATCATAATTTTCGCGAAACAAGTGTCCGGTTCACTTACTCTCTTCCCCTTGGGGATATCACCAAGACGAGAAAAGTGTGGTTCAATGCATATTTATGGAGACTTTTTTAGTTTTAAAATTCGTATAGTTGTGAGACTATATCGACTTCTTGATATCACATGCTGATGTTTAGTGCGGTGGGATATTTTCCGCCATCACTTGTCAGATAATTATGCCGACTTGTAAAATAATTGTCGACTTGTCAGATAATTATGTCAACTTGTAGGGAAAAAATCCTTGTTCATATTTTCTTATAATCTTTTAATTTCAATATGCTAATGCAATTTGCTGACATCTACTTTCCGTCTTTATATCTGACCAAGTCAACATCACGATGACAAGTCATTATAATTACACATATTTTACAAGTCGACATAATCATCTGGCAGGTGGGCATAATTCATTAACAAGTCTACAAAATTATCTGACAAGTGATGGCAGAAATGTGCCACCATAGTTTATAGAACATCCGTACATTCATGACGAAGATATCGTCACATTATTTAGCATGTGATCGTCACATTATTTAGCATGTGATCGTCACATTATTTAGCATGTGATCGTCACATTATTTAGCATGTGATCGTCACATTATTTAGCATGTGATCGTCACATTATTTAGCATGTGATCGTCACATTATTTAGCATGTGATCGTCACATTATTTAGCATGTGATCGTCACATTATTTAGCATGT
This sequence comes from Ostrea edulis, assembly GCF_947568905.1. Taxonomy (NCBI): domain Eukaryota; kingdom Metazoa; phylum Mollusca; class Bivalvia; order Ostreida; family Ostreidae; genus Ostrea; species Ostrea edulis. The sequence goes on from NC_079168.1 coordinate 18,916,412, forward strand.
GATCGTCACATTATTTAGCATGTGATCGTCACATTATTTAGCATGTGATCGTCACATTATTTAGCATGTGATCGTCACATTATTTAGCATGTGAACTTCTTTTTGTAAGTGCATGTATATTAGACAAAATGTCGATATAAAGATCTGATAAGATCTTATCATTTCAAACAAGTCGTTATAATTATCTGAAAACTCGAAATACAGATAGTGGCGGATCCAAAAATTTCTGAACGGGGGAGGGGGAGCACAGCAAACGGTTGGGTGTCTTTAGGACCCTCAGTGGATCCAGAACTTCAGGGGGCGAAGTCTCCATAATATATTGAATTCTGGCGATGTAAGTCGTATATTTGTGTTTCTGACATTTATTTTTAAAGAATTGATTATATTTGTAAGGGAGGGCATTGAGATCTGACGAGTTGACATCATTATCTGACAAGCAATCATTATCTGACAAGCCATCATTATCTGACAAGCCATCATTATCTGACAAATCGACTTGTCAAATAATCATGGCGACTTGTAGGATTATTGTGTCGATTTGTCAGATAAAAACTGACAAGTCGACAAATATTCTACTATAAGACATATGAATTATTGACCCAAGTAAGTTGACGTTATTCTCCTGTAAAAGCTGTTTATTTCTCGGCCTGGCAAGCGAGACATGGGTGGAAATACATGTATCTAATAATTGCGAAGATTTCAAAAGTTCAAATCACAACACTTCCAGCTGAGCCCAAGTTTGTCAGATTTCTTTGAGAATCATATTGAAAGATTTCTAGTAAACAGTGTAACCCACGCGCCTCTTGTTTAAATTACACCGTAATCAATGATTTCTCATTAATGTACCTAAGGATCTTTAATCCGATTGCTTAATGTAAACCAGCAAACTTCTCTTTTGCATGAAATACCTACCCTACGGAAACATGATTAATTTTGATATTGATCACTTTTAACATTGTTTTCCGATATTGATTTTTAGTGCGTTTTATTTCGTTTCCAAGGTATCGGATTAGAGTTTTTGATATAATATTATATTTTCAATTGACAAAATTAATAAACAAAAAGTTGCCGGAAAGAAGGCAACAGAGCTCACTGGGCGAGGTAAAACTGGGAGAAATGTATAAGATTGTGTTGTCAGGTCAAAAGCATCAACAGAAACATGAATGATAGTGAGCATACTAAGATGAAATACAGCATCCATGGAGGAGTGAATCATGTAAGGTAAACAGTTTCTTAAAGTTGGACCTGAAGATGACTACAGAAACTTAAACCTGCCAGACGCAGCGTCAGACTTACATACATTTTGTACATCTTCTATTCAAATTTCGTCATCGTCAGTTTGAATCATAAAGGTTTGATTGTTCATTAGAAATAAGCATTCACATGCAGTCTACAGAGGCCACCAAAGGCGACACCCTTGTTATATATGGTGACTTTCACTTTCCGTTTTGTCGTCCCGTTAATTTGCAGTTTCTTACATTTACCAAAACATACTGTCCACGGTAGCTCAGTGGTAGAATATCGCTTCGTGACCAGTGACCGGGAGGTCGTGAGTTCGAGCCCAGGCTGCACCAAAGTTAAATAAGAATGTGCTTCTTCGCCACACAAATGTTTCAGATATGATTAAAACGGAGGTTCCGTGTCCCGGCAGACGTTGGCACGTTAAAAACCTCACTGTTACAGCAGACTTACACGTGTAAGCTTAGTCGGGCGTAAAAACAGGACTAAACCATAAAATCGGACTACGTTGCGTTGCATAAAACAGACTACCTTTTGCACCCGACTAAATTTCTGGTATAATATTTCCTTTAGATAAAAAAACAAACAATGAAAATTAAACAAAAACTTAATAACACCTATTTATAGGCTTATCAAAACTGATTACAGTTCTACGTGTCCATCCAGTATTATCTTTTCAAAACAGTATCATTGAAATAATGTTTAAAACATTTGTGATATCATACATGTATATACTGGGTAATACATGTATATAGACTCAGCCCCGTTGAGTGTCTATTGAGATTTGAATTTATTAAGCTGTGGTTGTTATATAAAATGAGTTTTTAAAGCATGAATAAATGAAATATCCAGCTATAATTGTATCTACTATTTGAAAAAAAACAACCATGTATTTACACCACCTACAGTGTTGTCTTCTCTTATCAAAGTTTGAAATAATTTATGAATTGAATTATGTTGTTATAATCGCAGGACAACATGCATTAAGTAAAGTAAACCTACATGTATTACATATTTTTTTCAGCATGTATATTGCGTGTATAACTTCTACATTTCAACAGTGCATTGCAGGAAAGCATGTATATTTGGTGCATTGCTACTGTCGTCACACACCATTTAAATTTTAAAATAAGGACTCAATATGCAGTCGTTACCCTTTTTTTATACATTATCATTACAACTTGAAAGATATAAAAATTGTCAATTTTAGGTAGGGTTTTTTAAAGGTCATGATATCAAGGGTCTGGGCCTTTCCAATTGGTAAAAATAGCAAAATTCGCGTGAAATTGGGAAAAATGTTCCATACAAAGAAGTAGAAAGAAAACCAAACCAGAGTGCATTAAGGCACAGTGTATAATTTCAATTTGGTCAAAGCTTACCTCATTCAAATAAGCTGAGGCCAAAAACTTGCGTTTACGAACAATTTTGAAGTAAAAATTGTAATTTGTGGGCCTGTGAAGAAGATACACAAACAATAAGGCTTCCCTGCTTTGTTTTCATTGTTTGGGAATTTCAAAGCAAACATTAAGGGTAAAAACACCTACTTTTTAGCATTGGGAATGGGACTTTATTTCGGGTGCCGAAAACTCTATTAAAAAAAATAAAAAATAAAAAAATCCCTGATAGGTCAGTGGATACAATTTTTTAATTATCGTTTTTAAAACTTGGTTAATTGGAAGGAAAAAATTTCTAGACGGTCGACATTAATGTTCCTTGGTAGTAAAATAGTAAAACCATTGCCGGTGAATGGCTGCAAAATTTAGGTCTATGGTCGGGGCTTATGGCCTTTGAGCAGAGAGGGATCTTTATCGTACCACACCTGTTATGACACGAGGCCTCGGTTTTTGCGGTCTCATCCGAAGGACCGCCCCATTTAGCTGCCTCTTACGACAAGCAAAGGGTACCGAGGACCTATTCTAAACCGAACTCTTTAAGTGAAAGAGATATCTCTTAAAGTATAAGATATATATCTCTAAGTGAAAAAGATATCTCTCTCTTTTTTCTTTTCATTTAGCAACAAATCAAGGTCGGTTTAATTCGCGGAAAAACAAATTTTAATATCCTAAACCCGATTTCGTATCAATATGAAAGATTAATTCACTAAATGTTAAATTCGCGGAAATTTTGTTTCAGCGAATATAGCGAAAATTAACTCCGCGAGTTAATTTCCTGCTATACATTATTAGCGACATCAGAATATCGAAGCGATGAAAAATCTGGTTTAAATCAGATTGCATTTGGTCTGAGTTCCCAGTAACTAGTAACGGACAGAGTAAACGAATAAGCATGTATTAATTGTACAAACATGTCACTTATCAATTATTGAAATATCTTCTATTTTACAACTTTACAATCTTCTGGAGACGATTTGGAATCCGCACACACACAAAGTCTGTATATTTGACTGTGTTTTAGAAAAAAGGGGGTTTAGACAATCTACGCCTGACAGGCATGAAATCAAAATTCGTTTCTCACAACAAGTCAGAAAATTGAATTATAAATTGCAAAAAATATCAAATTGTCTTACCTAGGGCCCCTCCCAAAAATAAGCCGAGGGGCGGCAGAAATATCTCCAACAGATTCCCACGTTCTGGCGTGGTGCTCTCTTCCAACGTGTAGTTCATAGTTTTGAGGAATCCGCCGCAAAAACGATGCTGACGGGCACAAAAGTCGATAAGCTTTTAAACCAATGTCACTGCTGTTATTTAAACCATTTATATAGAAAATTTCCTAAATATCGACGAGAGCCATTTCATAGGATTTATACGGATATATGGATAAAACAACACTAAGAAATTGTATCAAGTGCTTTGAACAAATTCAGCTTTTCTCCGTCAAAAAAAAAAAAAATACGCGGTGGCTGAGTGGCAAGAGCGTTCACTTGGTGATCGGGAGGTCGAGAGTGCGTCTGAGACTGCCGTTCCCGTTGTTCTCGTGATCCATTCTTAGAGTCATGAATGACGGAAACATGTGCGCACTCGGAATGTGTTCTTGGTGTTCAGGATAGCCAGGAATTCATACTCGTACGAAGAACGGCGGTGTGTTCGAGTCGCGCTTGAGCCTTGGCCGCGCCAACTGTAAGGCTAGCGACTGCTCCTTCACAAAGACGGACTCCCTTTTAAAACATGGATGAAAATATAGATACATTATGTATCAGCAATATTTGTCTATTCATTTCGCCTAGCTGAGTAGCTCAGTAGGTTAGCACGAAGATTGCTGAACTTTAGATCATGGGTTCGAGTCCAGCAGGGATTTTTGATTTTTTTCAGATTGCTTTGTACTAAAACTGCATTTTTTGACTAAATAAAGTAAAGGAGTATAACGCACTTGGTATGCAATTTCGCCTACATAAATACTTTTTCTTGAATATCATTTTTTACAAATATTCTGCTATACGATGTCAGTTTATACTTCTGTTTACCCAAATTACTTAATAAAGATATCTATATTTGATAGTATCTTTATTTGATGAGCGTAAACATCACTGTGATCATATAGAGTATATAGTAGATGTAACGTAATGGGCCTAAAAAATTGCGAAAAGGCCACCCTAAACCAGAAATAAAATACTGAAATTGTTTTACTTGAGTATGACTGTACATAAGTCCATTTGAGGAAATTTGGTTTAAGGCAGCCCTCTTGTTGAAAATGGATAAAATATGGGGGGAAAAAAGTTCTCAAAATTTACCTTGAGATATAGCAGCCTGTCAAACGTTAAACCTTTAAACTTATATGTCTCTGTGGCCTAGTGGTTTAGAAACCATACATTCCGAGGTCAAGTCCAATATTTTCCCAATCTATTTTTTTTTTTTTTTTTTTTTTTTTGCTTTTCATTTTTTGGGTCGTTTTCTTGAGGGTGTGTGTGTGTGTTATAAATGTGATACATATATTATAACAAATATTAATAATTTTCATCATAACTTCCAATATTTACAAGTGACGACTTAAAGTAAAGGAATTAATCTCGAGATCACTGTATTTCCGTTTGTTTACACTAACATGTTCCTGTGTGCACCGGATTTTCAAACGTAATGTGGCTGACGAAAAGCTAAACAAATACTACAAGAAAAAGGGCACAAATGCACAGCATGTAATAAGTAAAAATAGGTCAAGGGAGGAAAAGAACTGTTATACAGTTTGACTTCTCAAGAGTAAATATAAAAACTCATGTAGCAACTGTCATATGATATTTAGGCAAAGCGAAACACTCGAATTATCAACCAACGGCAAATGAACTGATGAAATCTATTAAAGGTGCTGCAGTCATGTCAGAAAAAGACAGTCAGATAAGTAATGCCACATGTAAAAGGGTTGTTGTGTAATTAATATGAATGCACCTATGAAAATATTGTACTGTCCATCATTCCAAATAGGAAAATGGTTTATTGATTAAAGAACAACTCATATGAATGTCAGTAATGATAAACTGCGGCAGTTATTTATCTTAGTTAACGAAACATCAAAAACGTTGGCCTTATACCTAAATATAACACGCCAGTCTATTATTGGAAACCGGTGTTTTCCATTTAGATTTCTGAGTCGGCCTTTTCGTCAGCAAATCTTTGAAAGTTTTCAATTTCAAAATATTGTTGTATATATCCTCCACTTTTCACCCTTATCAAATTTCTCTGGTGTAGCATACCTCCTTAAAAGTGAGAGCCGTGAGTCTTCCAAAGTAGAAATTTTAAATATTTATACGATTAATTTACTACCATTATTGATTTTAATTACATTTAAATTATTTTCAAAAATTCTTATACTATATATCCAGCTTTTACTTGAAGCAGCTTACACTTTTCGCAATATTAGCAACAAACATAGCTAATTGGCTTGAAATTTAATGATGATTTTTATATACATATAGTCTTACTTGTAGTATTTTATTTCTTGTTCTTAGTCTTATGCTTTCGTATCTGTATATTTTTGTATATATTCTTGCATGAAAGTTTTCTTTTATTTTGTATTCTTTTGTTAATCTGTGATATGTCTGTGTATATGTGTACATGCATGCTGTGTGTCTTTGTCCTTGATATACGTGAATGTGATAGTCGGTTAAAAGCTCTACAGAGCTTGTGTTTGATATGTTGAATGTATATAGTGCCGACTTTAAATAAAATTTACTTTATTCCATGTCGAGGCAGGCGTTAGCACGATATTGAGCCCCTCGCTGCTACAGGCCACCATCTCATGACCGTACGGTCGGTAAAAATGTAGGCGGAGCCTATTCTAAACAGTTGTAATTTACCTGGAGTGGCCAGGGTCTACCAACGTGTTAATTGCTATATCCCGTGGCACTCAGAGAAATACACAAAGACAGGACGTGTGAGAAATCTACCTGTCTGTGCTCGAGGAATAAAAATCTATACGTCTTCAATTCATAAAGAATACGTGTATAAAAGTATGACATATTTTATTTTATTTCATGTATATATTACATGTAGTTTGAGGACGTTATAGCCATAGGAATTTGTTATAAAATTATCTTCAATAATGCTACTCTGTCAAAGAGTAGATAAAGTGTCTCCAGATATCCTCACGGTACTGGAATGTTCTTGCCTAAGGATTTTCTTCGTTTTCCCAGTCTGATACTGATAAGTTCCGGTGGACTGTCTGTCAACATTCTCGTTCCAGTGACAAATGGCTAACCCCGTTCTCATGTTGTAGGAATCATCTCCTACAGCGAATTACAAAAGACCGGTTGAGTTTTCAATTGCCTGCTGGATTGATCAACACACTTTACAATTTGGTCAGCAAAGTATCACATTTGGTCTGAATTTAGGTCACAAAGTTACTCAGGTATGACAAAGAATTGACAACTTTTTTTTTTCTCAGTGTGAGTGACAACCCCATAAATAAGATAATTTAACACTTCAGTTTTACCGATTATTTCAGGAAAAAGAATTTCTCTAATTGTATAAGTTAATAATTTCTTTGTTAAAATATCTCTCCATCTTATTTTTTTCATGGTTATAAGCTGAATAGGTGTTGTAAAATTCCCAAAGGTAGATGTGCACTAACCAACCCTAAAAACTATAAATAGAATAGAAAGTCTGAACTTAAATGGTTAGCTATAATAACAAGAATTATATTGGTCAGAAACAGTAACAATAGAAGAGTTTTCTGGAAGTTTTCTTTGTGTGATATGAATGGAATGACCTCAAATATAGATTGACAAACAGACGAATGGTACATGTACATGTGGACACTTTGTGAGATGTCTAATGAATTTTTTTAAAAAGTGAAATTGATAAGAGTTTAGTAAAGTTCAATTTAATCAATAAAAAAAGATGTATTTGAGAGAGAGAGAGAGAGAGAGAGAGAGAGTACACACTTTTCTTTACTTAAAGTAATCAAAAGTATTTTTGAAAGAAAAATATAATCATGTGTGTGTGTGTGTGTACCTTTAATTAAACATGTTAAAGTAATCAAATCTGAGAGAGAAATATATTCAATTTGATTTTATTGATGTTCACTTTGAAAAAAAGACACTGAAATCAACTCAGATTTACCTGTAAAAGCAATCTACGCTTGAGTAACTTTGTGACCTAAATTCAGACCAAATGTGATTCTTGGCTGACCAAATTGTAAAGTCTATTGATCAATCCAGCAGGCAATTGAAAACTCAACCGGTCTTTTGTAATTGGCTGTAACTGGGTCCTTTTGTCGCGAAACATGTTGAGAACATTATTGAACGACTCGAAATTGATGCTCTCATCAATTAAATTGAAGAGAGCAATAATTGAATTGATGCGCGCATCAAATCTATTATTGCTCTCATTAATTAAATTGATGCTCTCATCAATTGAATTGAAGAGAGCAATAATTGAATAAATGCGCGCATTAAATCAATTATTGCTCTCATTAATTAAATTGATGCGCGCATTAATTCAATTGATGAGAGCAATAATTGAATTGAAGCGCGCATTAATTCATTTGATGAGAGCAATAATTGATTGAATGCGCGCATTAATTCAATTAAAGAGAGCAATAATTGAATTGATGATATCTTTAAATAATTGAAGATATCTTCAATTCAATCTAATTTTAATTAGATTGTCTTCAATTATTTGAGTTTATGTTAATTTGGCGCTCCATAAATGCGTGCACAGAATCTTCTGGAAACTTGTACACCACGAACCTATGAATTGCGTCTGTTAGAAGTTTCTCCGCAGCAGGGTCCGTGAGGATAAGTTTGCCTGGTTCGTATAGTTTGGGTCTGGTTTACATCTACTTTGGGGTGGGCAGTGCACATGGTCATTTTTGTAGTGCGGAACGATGTTGTCGAGTCGTGAGCGATATGATTTTGTATACTTCACCCACACCTGGTGACGCCTCAAGATGGAATTTATAGGGACTCAAAACAAACAAAAACAAATTAAATTTTAAACAAGAGGCCCATGGGCCACATCGCTCATCTGAGTCACCTTGGCCCATATCTGAAGACTTTCCATATATATTTGCATGAAAAACCTTAGTCCCTATTATGGCCCAAACTACCCTTTGCAAACTTGAATCTACACTATGTCAGAAAGCTTTCATGTAGATGTCAACTTCTTTGGCCCAATGGTTTTTGAGAAGAAGATTTTGAAAGCTTTTTGCTATATTTGTATGTAAAACTTTGACCCCCCCCCCCCACTTGTGGCCCCATCCTACCCCCCGGGGCCATGATTTGAACAAACTTGAATCTGCACTATGTCAGAAAGTTTTCTTGTAAATATCAGCTTTTCTGACTCAGTGGTTATTGAGAAAAAGATTTAACTATATATTTGTATGTAAAACTTTGATCCCCCCTGTGGCCCCATCCTACCCCCGGGGGGCCATGATTTGAAGAAACTTGAATCTGCACTATGTCAGAAAGTTTTCATGTAAAACTCAGCTTTTCTGGCTCAGTGGTTCTTGAGAAGAAGATTTTTCCTATATATTTGTATGTAAAACTTTGATCCCCTATTGTGGCCCCATCCAACCCCTGGAGCCCATGATTTGAACAAACTTGAATCTGCATTATGTCAGGAAGCTTTCATGTAAATCTCAGCTTTTCTGGCTTAGTGGTTCTTGAGAAGAAGATTTTTAAAGTTTGTTCCCTATATATTTGTGTGCAAAACTTTGATCCCCCCTTGGGGCCCCATCCTATCCCCAGGGGCCATGATTTGAACAAACTTGAATCTGCACTATGTCAGGAAGTTTTCATGTAAAAATCAGCTTTTCTGACTCAGTGGTTCTTAAGAAGAAGATTTTTCCTATATATTTGTATGTAAAACTTTGATCCCCTATTGTGGCCCCATCCAACCCCCGGGACCCATGATTTGAACAAACTTGAATCTGCATTATGTCAGGAAGCTTTCATGTAAAAATCAGCTTTTCTGGCTTAGTGGTTCTTGAGAAGAAGATTTTTAAAGTTTTTCCCTATATATTTGTATGTAAAACTTTGATCCACCCCTTGGGACCCCATCTTATCCCCGGGGGCCATGATTTGAACAAACTTGAATCTGCACTATGTCAGAAAGTTTTCATGTAAAAATCAGCTTTTCTGGCTTAGTGGTTCTTGAGAAGAAGATTTTTAAAGATTTTTCCTATATATTTGTATGTAAAACTTTGATCCCCTATTGTGGCCCCATCCAACCCCCGGGGCCCATGATTTGAACAAACTTGAATCTGCATTATGTCAGGAAGCTTTCATGTAAATCTCAGCTTTTCTGGCTTAGTGGTTCTTGAGAAGAAGATTTTTAAAGTTTTTCCCTATATATTTGTATGTAAAACTTTGATCCCCCCCCTTGTGGCCCCATCCTACCACCGGGGGCCATGATTTGAACAAACTTGAATCTGCAATATGTCAGGAAGCTTTCAGGTAAATTTCAGCTCTTCTGGCCCAGTGGTTCTTGAGAAGAAGATTTTTAAATGACCCCACCCTATTTTTGCATTTTTGTGATTATCTTCCCTTTGAAAGGGACATGGCCCTTCATTTGAACAAACTTGAAAGCCCTTCACCCAAGGATGCTTTTGGCCAAGTTAGGTTGAAATTGGCCCAGTGGTTCTGGAGAAGAAGTCGAAAATGTGAAAAGTTTACGGACAGACAGACAGACGGGCGCCGGACAAAATGTGATCAGAATAGCTCACTTGAACCTTCGGTTCAGGTGAGCTAAAAAAACTATCCTTCGTCAGAGATTGTTTCATGTAGCCATTGTCCATATATGATATCAATATACTGTATAAAGAATCATCTTGGGCACCAAACAAGAGGCTCATGGGCTACGTAGTTCACATTAGCAAGTAACATTTTTTCCATTGGGCAGGTAAACGTCAAACCCCAATTAATCGTGGCACCAACCCCATGGTCATGATGAAACAAACTTTAATTTACACTACTTGGCAATGCGTGCATGTTATTTTGAGAAATTATATCCCTTTGGTTCTCCTTGTGAATTTTTATAAGAAGAATTCTAAAAACAAATGATGTTGCATCATGTCACCAATATATAGCAATACTTGTCAGTATTAGAATGACAATTATTATAGTCATTGTTATACACCTTCATTTTACCCCTGTATAAAATAATTACTATCAAAACGCATCACTTTCATGATTACGTAAAACATCCCCCACATCCTTCAACTACTCTAGCCCTTATTGGATCTGTTGACTGATAATCAGTAACGAGAACTGAACTGGACTATTATAATTTCGTTGGTTACACAAGGTAAATCACATTTGGTCCTACAAAAATGAAGGTGCATAACAGGTATACACTGGGTTCTCCAACAGCAGCAGTTTACTTGTCTTTGCCCTCAGCATCGGGCAACAGATCCGTTTTCGAGTCAAACAATACTCTTATTGTCCAAGATCTCAATAGTCAAAAAATTGAATATTGCTGCATTTTGTTTCAAAGACCTGCAACGGGATTAACCAACATTTCAAATTACATAAAGTAGCATTCATATACTTAGCGGAAACATACATGTAGGTTCCCTACAACTGAAACACAATTAGACTGTAAGAACACAGGTTCCCTCGGCTGAATATAACACACCAAATTCAGAGTGAATGATGAAAGAAATATTTTATTATAAAAAGAATTCAATGCAGTTCATGAACACTGTGAGGAAACATGACTTGTAGTATGTATGTACAAAATTGTTAACGATGATGACGAGTTGATTTCCGATAACAGTCAACAACAATAGAAGGAAATAAATACACAAACTGCATCAGAAAACAATAACAATATTCATTAAGCCATTCGCAAAGCCAATTGCACTTGCATGAGGAAATATACACGCAGATTACATTTTGATTTTTACATATTGAGAATTTTTCTGGAATGCAAGCAAAACATCAAACAAATATATTGGACAGAGTAAATTTTCACATTGAAATGATTGGTTGGACAAACAAATCATATATTGCACAAATCAAATCTGTGTAAAACTTCAATAGAAAAAGTCATAAAATACAAAGATAAGCAACTGAGTAAATATAATTAAGAATTTTTCAATCTCAGTTCAAAACCACAGAACTAATAGCTGAAAACATGTCTTGCAGTCTTGGCTAAATAGCATTGTAACACATGATCTCCTATATTAAATGAAACTAATTCTCCATGAGAAATTTTGATGATGATTTCTATGAATGAAATGGAATATTTAACAAGAATATATATATATAAAAAACTTTATCCATCAAAATACACTACATATAAAATATCACAGTCTTATCTTATACAAAAGGGAACAATACGTGTTCTCATGAGGAGATTGTTTCAATGGACGGAGTAATGGCTATTTGTATTGTTTATATCTACTGAGAAAAGTTAGGCACAAATAAAAGAAACAAAATGTCGAAGTCAAATTAACTTCCTACTAGAATCATATCAATAAAAGGAACAAAATGTCCAAGTCAAATTAACTTCCTACTAGAATCATATCACTTTTTCTGTGATGTGTCGAAATTTCAGCAAAGTTAGAAAGAATTTTTGTGTCATCAACTTGTGATTTTCAGGGATTTATAAATTTAATAATGGAATATTATGCGAGTTATGTTTCTACTACATAAAAAACAAGATATTAACAATAACAATGGTATCATATCATCTGAGACATGCATTTTCCCCCCTTCTAATTCACTGAGGAAGGATAAAATTTCAACTTCAATCTGATGAAGATAATTTGTTCTAGATCAAGTATTTGAAGTATCAAAAGTACAAAACTTAACAACTAGTGTCTTTTGAGTATGTTTGGAAGATTCACTTTTTTGATTTTTTCTTAGCATCTACAGAAAATGTCACATTTTTGTCTTCACTTTTTTGTGGCCCAAGTCTCTTGACTTCCATATCCTTCTCACATTCAGCAAGTTTTCTAACCATTAGGTTTTTCTCCATCTCAAGTCTGGCAATTCTTGCTCGAGTGTCATTGAGTTTAGATCGCACTTTTTGTGCAAGCTGAGCATGCTTATCTTTGTCCTTTGTGGTCTCCATGAGTTTGGTTTCTGCTGCAAGTTCTTCTTCCAGTGAGCGAGACCGATCTTGTAGTTCAATGATTTCAGAATTGATGTTTGAGAAGTCTGCTGTCAATTTGTCGTGGCGTTCTTGTAGCGTTTCCTGGAAAAGAAAGCAACACATCATATATACCAGGTCAAAGAAAATTCTGGAGCATTCATGCCATAATCAAGATTAACTTTTACATTCAGTGTTTGCCATAGGCCTTGTTCTTGCATGAAGAAACTTACCAATGAGTCTTGAATGATGTCTTCTGTGGGAACATTCTCCTCTTCACCATCTTCATGGTTGACAAACGTCTGCCATAATGCCTGTCCTGTCATGTTTGCAGTCACAAAGCGGAATGGTGGCAATTTATTGAGGACTGAAGAACCTATAATGTACAGACAGACAGACTTAAGCATTGCATATTGCAATTTTTATCAAACAATTTACATATAAGATCTTAAGAATAAGGAAAAACACCCGACTTTGGACCATTATTCGAAAGACAACTTCTCCCCGGGTTTTCACCAATACATAAGACACTATCTTTCCAGTAGGCCTTACCTGAAGTGGAGAATCGGTGACTAAGTGTACCCAACTGTTCAGCAGATCCCCGAGAACTGCCCTGAGACACTGCCTGTGCCATTTTGTCTTCCATTTTTCCTAGCATACTTTGCAGCTGGCTTAAGTTGCTAAATCCAGAGTATTTGGATAATCTGGAAAAAAGCAAACTACATCTATTGGAAATAGTTACACGACAAAAGGTTCGATAGCTCAAATCTGTATCTCATGGAGTACACAATATCTTAATGTAGGAGCATAATTTACATGGAATTTACAGTCTCTTTTCTTTGCTAAGCTTATATTTACAATACCTCATCATTGCTACTAAATATACATGTACATTATATTTCAATCAATTGTGTTTAGAAATATCATTCAAAAGAAACTGGATCCATTTAGTTTTACCTGTCATTCAACCTCTCCTTGTTGAAGTGTACACCTTCCATGTTTGTTCCCGGCAGGAGTTTCACATCTAGAAGATCATCCACCATCTTGACTTTCTCATCCTCTGTACGACAGCCACCAAACATTCCTTGTAACAGCTGAAGTGCTGCCTGCTCCACATTGACTCCTGTGGATTTGGCAATGGTCTGGGAGAGCCCCGTCGTTCTTCTGTATCGTGCAAAGAAGAGATCGTCACAGACAACCGCCAAAGCTCGATTGTATTCCTTGATGAAGTCAGGGTTACTGTCATCTCTAAGGTCTCCTATAAAACAATGGAGAGTCACACACTTACCAAATACTAAAGGAATGTTACAACAGAAATATCAAAGGATCATGTGTAATGAATTTGGGAAACTTCTGAAATTTCTTTAAAGTGAGGGCATTTGTAAGATGTTTTTTAAGTCATCTTATCAAATACTCCTGTACAGATCTCTTTAGCACTGTTTATAGTTTGACAAGGAGTTTAAGTACAAAGTATAAACAGCTATAGTTGACCTGCTTTGATGTGAGCAAGGGAATGGATCAGCACTACAATGAAATCTCCCACTGTGTCCAGTCGGGCAACTCTGACATACAGAATCCTGTTGTTGGCATCATAATGGAAGGAGTTCCTGAAGGCATTCCTGGCCAGATTCTTGTTGGATGGAATTTTGTCTGCCAGGAGGATAGTGACAGGTGCATGGTGACACCTAGATGACACCAAGTCAGTAACAAAGCAGCCAAACTTGTACACAATGAAGGAGCGAGCATTCAGTGTTCCAATGTCAACTGGGACCAGCTCTGTGTCTTTGGACCACTCAGCATCTCTGGTGTCTTGATAGCCTTCACCTATAAATACAAAAGTCATTGTCTCAGTGTTACAAGCAATACTTCAGTACAAGAGATTTCTGTATAAGCTACAAAGTTTATTCTTCCTGTTCATCATTAGATCTATTCAGAATCAAAGAACACAAAGTAACCAGAAGACTTAAAAAAAAGATGTGTTTGTGAAACACTGATATCCATGTATGATAGCAAATTAATTCTGGTACCCAAAAGAAAAGTTTTGTCACAAGAAATACACATGTAGAATATGAAAGCCCTATCACTAACCATTCAGAAGGTATGGCCTAGGATAAGGTTTTGAAAAGTAGATCAAACTCCAAGGTCATGAGTTCAAACATTTTGGTACTTAAAAAAGGTCTTGTCACATGGAATACACATGTGAAATATGAAAGTCCTATCACTAACCATTCAAAACTGATGACAAAGGTTAAAGTTGTTAAGGACAAACAGACTAACAAACAAACAGACACACTAAAAACTATGCCCCTGAACTTTTAATTAATGGGCATAAAAAATATTTAAAAATTCATGAAGGCCATCATCAAATGAAGACTAACCAGGTTCCATTTTGTGTTTTGGTGGAGTTATTCCATTTTTGACAGCATCTTTAATTTGTTCCAGTTTCTGATACATTGGTGAGGCCATCAGCAGTGACATGAGCTCTGCCTCATTTAGAGGTGCTGCCATCTGGTAGGAAGTTGGCAATGGTTCTTGAGGTGGTGCTACTGTTTCACTTTGTTCCTTGCTGGATTGGTCTTCTGGAGGTGGTGAAGAGGCACGAGGTGGCACATAGCCAGAACTGATGCTTTCTTGGATGGTCAAAGCCTGAGGTTAATAAAAATGAAACATTATATATATACTATCTTTAAAATTCTATAAGTAGTACTCTCCACAAATTTATTTCTGTTTGTAGAACTATATAACATTTATGCCACATGTTCATCAATATTTTGATCAGCTAATCCACAAATTCTGAAGTTTTGATACTGTAAGTTAAATAGCAATATCCCTACCTCATCCTCCACAGATTCTGAAGTTTTAATACTGTATGTTAAACAGCAATATATCCCTACCTCATCCTTCACAGATTCTGAAGTTTTAATACTGTGAGTTAAACAGCAATATATCCCTACCTCATCCTTCACAGATTCTGAAGTTTTAATACTGTGAGTTAAACAGCAATATATCCCTACCTCATCCTTCACAGATTCTGAAGTTTTAATACTGTGAGTTAAACAGCAATATATCCCTACCTCATCCTTCACAGATTCTGAAGTTTTAATACTGTGAGTTAAACAGCAATATATCCCTACCTCATCCTTCACAGATTCTGAAGTTTTAATACTGTGAGTTAAACAGCAATATATCCCTACCTCATCCTTCACAGATTCTGAAGTTTTAATACTGTGAGTTAAACAGCAATATATCCCTACCTCATCCTTCACAGATTGTGAAGTTTTAATACTGTATGTTAAACAGCAATATATCCCTACCTCATCCTTCACAGATTCTGAAGTTTTAATACTGTGAGTTAAACAGCAATATCCCTACCTCGTCCTTCTTAACCCTGTTGATTTCACTCTTCTGTCTCTGCTCTATTTCTCGTTTCTGGTCCTTGAAGTTTTCTTTAAGTTCCTCCTGTTTGTGTTTGAGTCTCTCCTCCTTCTTCTTTTTCAGCCTCTCCTGCAGATTGCTCTGCATTCTCATTTTGTCAGCATCCATCTTATTGAGTATGTTCTGAAGGTCACGCTCGTGCTGTTCGATCAATCGTTTCTGCTCATCCTCACTGGCGCCCTGCTGCCTGATCTTCTCAAGTTCCTCCTAAAATAGATTGATAATCAAATCATGTTTATAGCCCCCAAGTTCATCTTTCCATTTGCTATATGTGTACTTGCATCATGCATAATGAATTGAATACAGATTTTCAAAGATTAAAGTATTCTAAAAATATCATTGCCTACTTACATTCATTTTCTGTTTCTTTTCCTTGACCATGTCCTCTTTGCGTTTGTTGAGCTGCTCAATTTTGCGATTTTGCTGCTCCTTCTCTCGGTCAGTTTCTTTTTCAAGATGTTTTGCATAAGCATCCATTTCTGCTTCCAAACGCTTTTTCTCATTCTTTTCAAATTCTACCAAAACCAAAAAAACTTTAATAAATTTATTTTTTTGGAGGGGTTGGGGTTGGTTGATTGAGGAAGCTGAAATTAAGTACTAACTGAATATAAAACAAGCTGAAATGCGACAAAAGAGAATATTGGGATGAACCTCTGACCCTACCTTGTTGTTCTTTCTTGGCCTCATCCAGTTGGTTCTTGCGCTTTTGTTCCAGCTCATGTTTGAGTCTTTCCAGTTCTTCAATACTGTGTTGAGCATCCTTAATGCCTTCATGTTCTGGTGAAAATTCCTTCAGTGCCTCGGCGAATTCCTGCCACAAGAATAAAACAATATGAAGCAAAACATTCACTTAGAATTTCTTAAATAGTATCAATAAGCTATTTGATTACACAGTATGACAAAATGCTGGTGGACCAAGATAAATATTTACATGATGTTTAGCTTCTTTAAATTGTTTAGGCAGGACAGAAAAAATGATTTAAATATTCATGGTTGAATTTATGGGACAAATTGTGTCCTAATGTGGTAATTGGACTTAAATTCAACATGTAAAACATGCTGCAATATTACTAGCAATTTAATATCACATAAGCAAATTCATTTATTTGACGTTGCAATTTGGCAATAAATTGTTTGGAGTGACCTTATCTTGAAGTTTCTCCTAGAAGTAAGGCTTGCTACCTTATAATGTTTATCCTTCAGATCTAATTTGGCCTCACTACCTTACTATTTTTCCTTGAGGTCCAGTTTTGCCTTCTACCTTTTAGTGTTTCTCCTAAAGATCAATTAGGTTTGTTACTTTATACTTTCTCCTTACAAGTTTGGACCTCTACCTTATAGTGTTGCTTGTTACAGACAAGTTTGGCCCCTTACCTTATAGTGTTTCTCCTTAAGGTCTAATTTGGCCCTGGCATACTGAACCTCCCAATCAGTCAGTGCCCCTTTCTCTATATCATGTTCCTCTTCTGACAGTCTCCTCTCCAGGTCTGCCATTTCCAGCTGTTGTTTGTTCAGGAGCTGTGTTCGCTGGTGTTGGTATTCTTCAGGACTCAGACCCTTCTTCTACAACACATGAATTGTATTGTCAATCATAAAATAAAAAGCATTCTGTAAGTTTGCATACCAATACATGTCCCCTAACACTCCCAAGCCAAGTCATTTGCGTAATATTCTGCGTGTGGTCCCCTTGAAATTTCAATTGTAACGTTATTTGCATTTTCATTAAATAAATCTTCTTATTCAAAACATATCAAGAATCATCTGCAAACAAAGATGTCACATCAAACAGCTCTTCATTCGTATCCTCAGCCTTGAGTTCTATTGCTGCGTTTGAAACAACCTCAACAGGTCGTCCTCTTGTATTCTGAACAATGAAGCACAAAAAGATAAGCATTTTTGCTTCTACCTAGCATCTTCAACATTCACAACTTTCTACCTGCCTTGCTGTTGGCACATGATGTCTAGATCTATTGTTTGTTTAAATGAAAAATTGAAAAATATATAATTGGATAATTTTTCAACCATCAGGTGGACATACTTATTTAATACCAGAACATATTTTCTACCTCTTGTAAAATATATGTGGCAAATCAGATGAAGTGGATTACAAATTGGTATGCCTTATATTATAAAATGAAAATAAAAGAACTAGACAGAGTACAAGAATGAATTCACTCAACCATGAGACCAAGTTTTACAAAATTTGTTAGAATAATTCAACAGTAATGAATAGGAGACTCAGTTTTACAATTTTTGTTTGAAGAATTCAACAGTAATGAAAGTGAAATAATGTATATCTAATCATTTGATAACAACATATCAGATTCCTAAGTTAAGGCATAGTAGAGAAAAGTCAGAAAAACTACGTTCAACACAAAGTTCCATAAATGTTGTAAAAATCACTCAACTGTGACAGAACTTAAACTTGATCTGTAAACATACAGAAGTAAACAACATAACAAATTTTTAAAACAGCCCAGGTTCTAAAACTTATTTTTGGCAGTATTTGATGTTTAACTAGAACTATTTGTTTATGGTAGAACACTTCACGCTTCCAGTACCTGAAGGGCAGCTAACTCTTCCTGGTGCTGCTTGGCCAGACTGTCCCGCAATTTGTCATATTTCTCATACAGCTTACTGAGTGCGTCATCTACCATCAGTTTCCGTTTGGTCCTAAACTGGTTCTCAAGGTCTTGCATTTCCTGTTGAACATATATATTAATGACTGAAATGGGTTACCATATATTCCCAATATGCAATTAGACTATCATTATTAACAGAGTTGAGACTTGCACTGCCACCTACCTGTGCATGCCTCTTGGCCAGCACTGCTCTCACTACTTTGTCTGTGTCTTCTTCACCATTCTGTTTGATTCCTTCCACAATGGCACCATGTTCAACACCCTTAGCCTACAAAATAATGAGCATAGTGTACATTAACACAATCCAATCTGTCCTTTTTGTCATCCATAGTCATTACTATAAAAGAATTCTAAGCTCCACAAAACTTACTTTCTTCAGTTTGATTTCATTTACTTCTTTCTTCTGTTCAATCATCTCCTTCGTGGTTTCCACATCTTGTTTACGCCTCAATTCATCCATCTTTCTGTTACGTTTGGCGTTAAGTTTCTCTCTCATACTCAGGAACTGTCGATGTCTTTCGTTTTCTAGTTTCTCCTCCAGATCTTGAAGTTCTTGTTCATGTGATGCCATAAGCTAAAGAAAAACAATTTGCATCAATTAGTCTAATGAAGCCTTCAAACATTTCACATACATGAACTTAAATATCGTACACTATTGACTCAGGAAAAAACAGAAATTTGATCTTGTTCTTAAATCTACATTATGCAGGACCTGCAAACTTACATCTCTTATTTGTTCCTCTGTTAGATCCTTCCTTGAGGACAGCTCTGTGGCCTGTCTGTTTCTCTTCTCTCTCAGGAGTTTTTCTTTCTCAGAGTTCAGCTCCTTGGTCAACACCCTTTCTTCTTTCTCCTCCTCTACATCAAGTCTTTCTGCCATCTTCTCCCTCTCTTGCTTCTGTCTCTTCTTCATGTCTTCTTTTATCCTCTCCTGCAATTAGTTCACGTATTTCAATAAAATTTCACTGTTAAAGTCATCATTAAGCTGATCACACAGAGTAATTTTCATTCATTGCATAAAATATTTGTGTTTAATGCAGATATATTTTCCTGTCTTATTGAAACACTTGCATCTTTATATGGAACCTCAGAAACACACAATTTACAAAACGTCTGTATACTTCTGACTCATCTTTACCTGTTCCTTCTGGAGAGCCTGCTCTTCGACAGATTGACTGTACTGAACTTTAGGAACATGGGCCAGGTCACTTTCCTCTTCTTCCACAACACCTCCCTGCTGCATCTGGCGGTTCTGTTCAGAGATCAGCCTCTGCTGTTCTTCCTCATCCAGTTTCCTCTGGGATTCAGCCAATTTACGAGCTCGTCTGGCAGCAAGCTTGGCCTATAAATATAGTTAACATATGTTCATATCCTCAACAAGTGATTCAATTGCTTGTTTTTCCAATCAAACATACTTCAAGTTAGTGTGTCAAATTTCTACTGATGTATACCTGAAGGTCTGCCATGTGTCGGCTCCTCTGTACAGCGAGCTCCTGTTCAAGAGTCTCCGTGTCCTGGTGATAGTCATGAAGCAGACGCTGCATAGCTGTCTGCTGTTGTTCTGGACACTGGTCAGCAACCTGAAAGAGTATTTTATGTGAAAATCAAACAACTTACAGTACATCTCTAAAAGTTGTAAATTACTTAAAAGCATGCTTTTCTTTCCTTATCAGGAAATGAGCAATCCAGTAAGAATGACTTTTTGTCAGTATCATCCCAACCTGTTTGAATATTTCATTGCGTTTCCTCTTGCTGGCTTGATCATGATCATCATCCACCTTCTTTATGATGCGCCGCTCATGTTCTTTTTCTTCAGCATCCAGCTCTGCTTCAGCAGCCTCCATCTGTAGTTTCTGAAGACGTTTCAGTTTTTCCAACTCCTGCTCCAAATCTTCAGAATTTCCATCTTGAATCAGTTTTGAGGAGAGCTACAAACAAGTAGAGAAAAATCAGTCAGATAATCAAGATGCATATATATGAACTCTGAAACAATCCTGTTAAAATCAGGCACTCAGTTATATAGATTTCAATTACATCAACCTAAAATAAATCTAAAATGTGTGTATACTGGTGAGGTCTGTAATTGATACATACATCAGCAAGTTCTTGTTCCTGTTGGCCGCGAAGTTTGGCCAGCTTTTTCTTGCGTCGATCTGCCAGCTTGTCTTTGAGGTGGGAGATTTGGGTGTCCCTCTGAAGGTCATGGACCTTCTTCAGACTTTGTTCTGCTTCGAGGTGTTTTCTGAGAAGTTCATCCTTCTGTTGAGCAGTAATGATGCCTTTCTGAGCCAGTTGATTCTGAAATGAGAATGATTTAATGTTGTTAGTCACCTGCAGTACACAATTATTACTGGTGCCTTTAAAAGTTTCCAAACTTCTCCAAGTAATATCTAAGTAAAAAAATTATTTATTTTTAATGAATTCCAGCTTAATTCCTCTGACACCAGTTTCTCTGAGATTTTCGATATCACTAAAGCAAATAATGGTACCAATTCCTGTTTGGCGACAACTGCTTTGGTGCTTGATATCTTGTCATAATCCAAACGCATCATGGCAACCTTACTTGGGAAATTTAATGATGTAAGACAAGAATGCACTCCCGTTTGACTCTTTATATACTGAGGTGAGTATACTGGGACAATTATCTGTCAGATCTGCATACTAAAATTTGGAAATGCTTGTCAATTCAAATTGAAAATATTTTTTGACAAGCAACAACTTCTTTCAAGCGTAACAATCGGGAGTCTGCATATAGCAGCCATTGGGAATTTCGATGTACTTTTTAGTAAGATGCACTTCTATTGTGCTGCCAATTTCTGGATACTTGATGTCTTTCTCCTTTAAAATTTCAGCTTTATATGACCTTCCATTTTTAAATCATATTGACTGTACAAACGCACAATTTTGTGACTGTCTACAATATCCAATTCAGTAAATGTTTTTCTCACATAACTAAGTATGGAGGGAAGGTACGATAAAAATACATGTATGTTGTTGAGATGTTGAGAAAGCTTACCAGATGTTCCTGCAGTTTTTCAGACTCCATCCTGCGCTTCTCTTCACTGAGTTGGTGGTCCGTTTCCCCTTCCCCTTTGGCAGCCCCAGCAGCCTCCTCTGCCAGCAGAGCATCATACATGGCCTCAGATTGTTGTATCTTAATCTCAGCTGAATGGTCATCTTCTTCGAGAGGAGGTGGAATGCCCGAGTTCTCAGCCTAGATACAACCACAATCTTTATTATCAGACAACTTTACATCATTTAAAACAGTCATCCAACATTTCTTGAAGCATTTTCACAATATTGATGAATCAAAATAAACCAAGATTAGTTCTACAAAGACCTTAAGCGGAAATAACCACCATGAAAACAATGTACTTTAGGGATGCCCATCAACATAACAAAGGTTGGTATTTGTAAATCACCTCTTGCTTGTGTTTCTCCCTCAGCTGGGCCTCCTTTCGTCTCCTCTTTTCAGCTAGCTTCCTTCTCAGATCTTGTAACTGTTTCTCTTTCTCCATATTGAACTTGTTCATATTAGTATCAAGGTCTTTTTCATATTTGTCCATTATGTCTTTGACCTGAGAATCTTTAAGGTCACCTTGGAGCTTGCCAGCAAGCCCATCAGCCATTATATTGACAGTGTCTTTCCGCTGATCTTCCGTGTGAGAGACCAAGTTTGATACCATGTCATTCTCTTCTTGCTGCAATTCTCGTTCCAACTGCATTCTCTCCTCTCTCTGTTTCCTCAGTACCTCACCCTGTATAATTGCAATTAAATAAAAAGACTAGTCATTCAAATGTAATATGTTGAATATCATATTCATATTACATACCATAAAACAACTTTTATTAGTGACGACTTTATTTTGCGATTTATCTGTGATAAACTGGTTCACGATGACTAATTTTCACAACTGACAGTATGGTAAACATACAGGAGATATCAAAGGACTGGTTCGCGGCAAGAAATACTCGTGATGATGAGGTTCTCGTGAACCTCGAGCAAGAACCTCGGGAAAATTTCTCTCACATGAATAAAAGTTGGTTTATAGTATTTGAATGTATACCAATAATCAATTTAATCTGAATAGATATAATGTATCAATTTCAATAATATCCTCTCTATCCTTGTGATCATAGACATAGAGAAGTGATCAGATATTTCACACCTGCCCTACCTGTTTGCCCCGGCCTCCAGGCAGCCTGTTGATGTTGGTAACAGACCCACCATCAGGCATTACCCCACCTTTCTGGATCTGCTCCCACACATTTTGACTGATGGGAAGGTTGCCAGAGTTTAGTTGTTCAAGGAGGAGCTGTAGGGCGGCCATCAACTCCGCCTCTCTATTGTTTCCACCTGAGTGAACAATGTGCCACAGATGATTAGGTACTCTTTATTCAAACATCATTTGTTATCGATAAATAACAAGAAAGAACAAACACTAAAATCACATGGAAAAAAGTCCTAAATTACGATGACAGAGAAATTATGCTAAATAAAGTTGCATGATAAACTATTTTACCAGCAAATCTGTATTTTCCTCCTCCCATGTTGACTTTGCCGTTGACAATGTTGAAGACGTCTGATGCGCCCTTCTGCATGCCCTCCTCTCTCCTGGCCCGCTCGCCCATCTTTCTCTCCAGCTCCTCCAGTTTGTCAGGATCCAGATTTTTCAGCAGATGTTTGAGCTCTTCATTCTGATCGCAGATCTTCTTGTAGAAAGATTTCAGGTCTTCTTGTTGTTTGGCCAACTGAGATGCCAGGTGTAGATTCTGATCTTCCAACTTGTCATAGAAAACTCTCACATTGAAATTATCCAGGTCTTCCTTCCCTTTGACAACTGTTGAAAATGAGATTATATATTCACAAATAATAAAAGAAATTTTAATCATTTGAATTTAGTAATCAACTTAGCAGCATAAATACTATAGTACTATATGTGTGTACTTAACGTATTCATAGTTTAACTCGGTTGATTTTAGATCATTGACTATTTTGAGGCAATAAAGAATTAATGCTGTCAGTACTAGTGCTATGTCAATATTCCCAATATCATATTTTGGCATTATAATCAATGAGACTACACAAAATATGACAAAACAAAAATACCGCTACTATAAAAGTACATTGTATATATGTACACATATGGTATTTAAAGTCTTCATTCACAGGCTGTGGATGGTGTTGAAACTTACCCATTAAGTCCAGAACATCAGCCTCTGCTCCATCACCCGTCAATCGCTCTCCTAAGCCACTGCCAGCACTAAAAAAGCATGAGTCATAATTATACAGATACAACAAAGAGACTTAATGCTGAAAAACTTCAACCATACTTAAACTCTTGAAGTTTATAAATATATTCTTACATGGCTTTGTCAGGCCAGTGTCCCACATCGTATCTCATGTAAGACGGTACCGGAGGTGGTGCCCCAAGGCTCCGATACTCAGGTTTCCAGTGTTTCATGGGGTATATTCCAGCATCCTTGGGTCTCCAGACAATGACAGCCACCACAAGCAAAAAGACCAAGCACCCGAAGAATGCTATCATCCCTGTCAATGCAAATTACTCCTTGTATTACTTATAATCAAAGAATCATTTACTGCAAATTCAAAATAACTTGGTTCAACCCATGTATGTAAAATATCAGTTATGATCAACATTTATTACTTGTCACTGCCATTATCCTGTACAATGAACATTGTAACTTTACCAATAATAAGTCCCCAGTCTGGAGCCACATTGCTGGGGTTTGATTTGTAGAATCCAAGTGACACGAGGGTAGAGGCGGTTGCTGCCTGCACTCTTGAACCAGTGCCACATGTGGTGCCAGTACTCATTACTTTGATGTAAATTAGACTAAAAATAAACAATTTTATCAAATAATTAGTACATAGAAATCAGCATCCTGCAAATTTTCATATCACAATATTATATTCCCCACAGCTCAAAGACCAGACTTTCAGGCAGATAAATGAGGGAAAAGTTAAACCTAGCTCCTAAGTATAACTCTATGGTCAGACATGTAAAACCTATAAAAATCACATGCATGAGGTGCATCTTCAAATTACAGTACGGAATGACAACTTACGAAGTGGAAATTGAATAGTCCTGGAAGACGAAATTTCCAGCTTCTGTGAAGACGAAGGCAAATGTGGAGATATTAACATTGGTAGTCTCAATCAAATTCTTCAGAGCCAAAAACTGTCCGTAGTCAAAGTTGGGGTTATTGCTAAACATATGGTCCTTCAGATATACTGGATAATGACTCTTGGTGCGGTCTGTGTCGTTGATCCAGACCTTAAACATGACCATCTCATTGAGTTCCAGACACAAAACGCTGTTGGAGATCTGATTGTTGGGGACAGAGGTGGCCAACAGACGACGTCTGCCGATGTGAGTTCCAGGCGCGTTAGTAACTCCACTGGCCATCTCTTGTGTTGTCACTAAATCAAAGTAAAATGAGATTGATGAACTTTATTGTGGTCCAGCCTATTTGAAACGAGTTTCTGAATATATTTGCACTTCATCTTTAATCATGGAAATCATGAATGTGACCAATATCTTTCAGTAAGAACTATTTGTCATTTGAGTAAACAAGAGGCCCATGGGCCACATCGCTCACCTGAGTCACCTTGGTCCATATCAGAAGATTTTCCATATCTATTTGCATGTAAAACCGTAGTCCCTATTATGGCCCCAAACCTACCCCTGGAGGCCATGGTTTTTGCAAACTTGAATCTACACTATGTCAGAAAGCTTTCATGTAAATTTGAACTTCTTTGGCCCACTGGCTCTTGAGAAGAAGATTTTTAAAGATTTTCCCTATATATTTGTATGTAAAACTTTGATCCCCTATTGTGGCACCATCCTACCCCAAGGGGGGGGGGGGGGGGGGGCATGATTTTAACAAACCTGAATCTGCACTATATCAGAAAGCTTTCATATAAATCTCAGCTTTTCTGGCTTAGTGGTTCTGGGAAGAAGATTTTTAAAGATTTTTCCTATATATTTGTATGTAAAACTTTGACCCCCTATTGTGGCCCCATCCGACCCCCGGGGGCCATGATCTTAACAATTTATAATCTGCACTATATCAGGAAGCTTTCATATAAACCTTAGCTTTTCTGGCTCAGTGGTTCTTGAGAAGATTTTAAAAGATTTTTCCTATAAATTTGTATGTAAAACTTTGATGCCCCCCTTGAGGCCCCATCCAATCCCCGGGGTCCATGATTTTAACAAACTTGAATCTGCACTATATCAACAACAAAAAATAAAAAAGAAAAAAAAACAAAAAACAAAAAAAAACAACAAAAAAACCAAAAACTTTGACCCCCTATTGTGGCCCCATCCGATCCCCGGGGGGCCATGATTTTAACAATTTAGAATCTGTACTATATCAGGAAGCTTTCATATAAATCTCAGCTTTTCTGGCTCGGTGGTTCTTGGGAAGAAGATTTTTAAAGATTTTTCCTATATATTTGTATGTAAAACTTTGACTCCTATTGTGGCCCCATCCTACCCCAGAGGGCCATGATTTTAAGAATTTAGAATCTGAATTATATAAGGAAACTTTCATATAAATCTCAGCTTTTCTGGCTCAGTGGTTCTTGAGAAGAAGACTTTTAAAGATTTTCCCTATATATTTGTATGTAAAACTTTGATCCCCTATTGTGGCCCCATCCGACCCCCGGGGGCCATGATTTTAACAATTTAGAATCTGCACTACCTAAAGCTTATCTATAAATCTCAGCTTTTCTGGCCCAGTGGTTCTTGAGAAGAAGATTTTTTAATGACCCTACCCTATTTTTACCTTTTCTTGATTATCTTCCCTTGGAAGGTGGTCTGGCCCTTTATTTTAACAATTTAGAATTCCCTTTACCTAAGGATGTTTTGTGCCAACTTTGGTTGAAATTGGCCCAGTGGTTGTTGAGAAAAAGTTGAAAATGTGAAAAGTTTACAGACGGACGGACAGACGCCGGAATACGGGTGATCAGAAAAGCTCACTTGAGCTTTCAGCTCAGGTGAGCTAAAAAGATTTATATTATTAATTACTGTTAACCAACTTTTATTCATGGATATTTTATTTCGCAATTCACCTGTGGTAAACTGGTTCACGGCGAGCAATTTTCACTACATATGACTGACATTCAAAGACTGGTTCACGACGAGAATTATTCGTGACGATGAGGTTCTCACTAATCTTGTGAAATTTTCTCGCATTCGAATAAAAGTAGGTTTACAGTAGTTTAAAAATAAATGCACCTTAACTCCTGAAGATATTTATCATAAAGACATTAAAATAAATGCACCATAACTCCTGAAGATATTTATCATAAAGACATTAAAATAAATCAATGAATCAATTAACCCTGAAAAATACAAAACGTAAACAAAATGAAACAACACCCTTTATAGTGTATGCATGTATGTAAAACCCACAAGACATGGAAACTTATGGACAGGTATATAGTATGTGACATATATGTACTCTACAGCATAAGTAATTAAGCTTACAGAAGAGGTCATTGGTTTCTGTCTGATCCCTGAAGATGGAAGCAGTGATGCGGTCATTATAGAAGTTGACAATCAACACATCTTTTACACCATTAGTGCTCTCCAATGGACCAAACATGTCCGTCATAGTCTGAAATGAAATCAAGTTTATCATAAGCAAGGTACTAGATATGATCACATTTCTTATTAATCTCCCCCTTTTGAGGGGGGGGCAGTTTACAAAGAATTATGATAAAGAATACTTATGATGTGTACTTTTGTATTGACAACATGGCCGCTGGAGTTGGTGATCTGAACTTGCAGTGTTCCATCACTCTGTAGCTCGGCTCTCACTGCTGGTGCTGTGGCCAGACACGCGGCATCACAAACGGAGTCTGCTGCTATCAAGTTATTACACAGACACCTGCAAACAATGTTTTATGCACTAGTATAGAATTTCTATCCATGTATATGTCCTGATGATCCTCTACAAATACTTTCAAATAAAGTTAACACTATTTACAAATGTAATGAAAAATGATACATGTTCTTTTTTAATTTTTCTTTTGATACATACACTCCAAGTTCTACATCCAGGTATCCAGACGAGTCACATCCTGCATTACAATCCACATTCTCCTTCAGCACACACTGCCTGGTGGAGGACAGCCTGACCTCGTATTCCGTACACCGGGTGTCCACAATCTGCTGGCAATCCTCGTCGCTGTTTTCCTCCGTCTGCTGAGTGTCGGTCTCGTCGTAATAGATGTAGCCAGACAGGCACACACACGATCCCACCGACTTCTGGAATGACCGGTACTTCCCAAGGCAAGTACAAATGGAGCTGTTTCCAGTAGAGTAGGATGAGCTTCCACATGGTTTACAATGAGTGGCAGCCTCTGTGTCGCTGTATGTACCCGCTGGACAGCCGTGACAGTCGTAGAAACTCTCAGCTCGCAGTTTCTCCCCTCTGTATCCTGCAGGACAGTTTGTGGGGTGGTCCGAGCCTATTGGACAGTAGGTGCCAATCAGACAAGGATTTGTGTTACCGTGACCAGTTCCTTCAGGGCAGTAGAATCCAGCTGGACAGAGCTCACATGTGGCTCTTGTGGTGGAATTTCCATAATACCCAGGCGGACAGATTCTACATGACATTGCTTTGTCATATCTAATGCCAGCATGGGTCAATGCTTGGTATCCAAGGTCACAAGCCAAGGTCATATTGCTACCCTCTGGACAATAGAATGGGTATATACACAAGATGGGAGTCTCTGTAGCATTTGGACAGTAGTAGCCGGGAGGACAGATGGGCGGAGTTCCAGTGACAGGCGGACAGTAGTGGCCAGGTCGGCAGTCGCTCTCAATGGGAGAACCAGTCGGGCATTCATAGGTACCTCTACAGGGGATACCCTGTGTGTTAATGGTGTCATTGGGACAGTAGTAACCTGGACGACACAGATCACAGTCGGTGTAATCAGCAGCTCCTGAGCTGTTTCTCATTCGACCCGCAGGACACAAAATTGGCTCCTGGCCGGACAGACAGTAGTATCCAGGTGGGCATGGGTAGGTGGAGTAATCAGCCATACCTGAAACAAAACATCAGGTTTACTCTACTTCATGTGTATCAATGTACTCCCATACTGGGCTTGAAGCTTTTTATGTCACCAGTCCAGCAGGTCTGACAGGGTATAATTTCCACCAGTCCGCAGAAAATTAACCAGTTTTCCAGAATTATTAAACATATTTTGCTATTAATGAACATACTAAAATGAAATAATGGAATTTATCTAGACATGCCTCAGACAATATTGTAACACTTATGTGAGATTTATATTGACTAATCGGGTTCATCAGATATCTACAGAGGAATGCCAAATGCGTGTTTAAGATTCTATAAGTATGTTTTCCAAAATGATCATGTTTTGGAAAATTGACCAATCCCATCGGATGACTGGCGTAAATGTCAGTCAGTCTGCCACACTTTTAACCACACAGACTGATGGGCATATGTTAATTTCGAGCCCTGCCATACAACTTAAAAATTCTTGTGAACATTCAGACCACAAATGATCTGTAGACCTTAAATGACGATGTTTGTGAATGTAAAGGAATGAGGAAGTTGATACGTAAATCAAACTACCCCCGTCAGAGGTAACCCATCTGATAATTCACCTGTTTCGTTACAGTGATATCCAGCCACACAGGGGTAGCAGTCGGTCTCGGTTTTGGCTCCAGGGACATTTCTGTACCGCAGCCTGGGACACTCTGTGGTCCCATTCCCTTCCAGACAGTAGTAGCCAATGGGACAGGGGTCAGGATTGTAGGTACCTACACAAAAAAGGAGAAAGTTATACTATATCTAAACTATTCCTTGAGTACTGTTATTTTCATTTCTTATTATATGAATCTAAATCCTCAAGAAATTTCACACTTCTAGTGAAGATAGATGTAAATGTTTTAAAAGTAATATATATACAGTCAAACCTCGTTACCTCCAACTCGATGGGACCAAGAAAAAAATTGGAGATATCTGAGGATTTGAGATATCGAGGGTAAAATACATAATGAATAAGTGGTTGGGACTTACAAATCACTTTGGAATGGAATGGTATTTGAGATATCGAAATTCAACTTTATATATACATATATACATAATAAATATTACAGTTTGGTTAGGATGCAAATAAGCATACGATGTATAATCTGCATTCGGACATACCATTGCAAAACTGACACTTCACGCAATTAACATACATTTATTACCGTTTATTAGTACATGTATAAAAAAAACTGTAACCAGCTGTAACTTCCTGCAAATCAATATAGTGGCATACATCTGTATACTGAATATATATTACAAATGTCAAAGCTCTCTCAGTATTCATTCCACACTGAATAAAATCAGTGAACGGAATCTGGCAATGCTAACTAATAACTATTCGTGCATGTACACTAATGATAAAGAAAAATGATGAACAAGCAGTGATCTGCAGATATAACATTGGAAACTTTTGGATACTACACGGGTAGTTGTGGATGAAAAATAATCTAAGATATTTTCATGTATATAAAAGAAAATTCAAAACAATGATGTTGAAGCAGAGGGACAATAGTTCCTACATATCTAAGATACAACACAAAAATCAAACTGAAGGTATAATTCCACCCCTCTAGAACTATAGGTTTAATCTTATATTTGATTGTTGATTCTTCAAATAATATATCTTAGTAACAAATAAAAATGATGAAATAAGTATGTTGTGGTATTCATAAATTTGTTATTACTTAACACATATATACCTGTATCAACGGCAGAAAATTTAAATTTTCCTTCAACAGCATTATCAAAATTTCACAAGAACTGGTTAAAATGATATGATAGTATTCATAACAATTTAATGCAACTGTTTCTTTACAAAATATACAAAATGTCTGTGAAAAATATAACAAACTTATTGCATAATTAATGGACTTGATAAATGATTTAATGAAAACAAGAGTTATTGCCCTTGGATTCAATATTTTGAAACATATAATTCCATGATTATTCAGATTTAACTTCGACTTATGAAATATTTATGGCTAACAAGATTTTTTACAATAGCTATTGAAAAAGACTCCAACATATTGTATGTTCCTGTCATGCATAAATCTTATTAAGTAATTGACTTTGCCAAATCTTATGATGTCACAGGAGGGTGGAACAATGTGAAGTTCAGAAATGACAATTTATAAGGTTTAACTATGGTGTACACAGAAACTCTTTAAAGTTTGCTATGTAAAACTCAGGACAGGATGCTATAAAAGGAAATAAGATATTTCTTTAAAAACGGAAGCCACTCATGAAATAAGCATTTTAAATCAAAACAAGTAATTACAACTTACCAGCTACAATTGAAAAATGGAAGATAGTTAATGGATATTGAAAACTGATTGTTGAATTATAAATACTTGTAATTCATCATTATAATCAAAACATCAAATGCAACATCAGATACTTGCAATTCATTATCATAATCAAAACATCAAATGCAACATCAGACATCAAAACTATAAATCAATAGTTACTAAAACAAATTTTCAAAGGATATTTTTCCTCATCTAATATGACATGTAAATGTTTACCTGAAGGGCAGTAGAATCCGGCAGGACAGGGGCTACACTGATCAGGAGTCTCCGCCCCCTCCGTGTCTCTGTAGGTGTGTTCCGGACAGGGAAGGGGTATGTCCACACCCTGTGGGCAGTAGCTACCCTTTGGACACAAGCCTGAACAGTCTTGATTAGCAGAGCAGTTCTGGAATTCCATGGTTCTGTTCACTAGATTGTTACTTGAGCCAGATTTACACCAGTAACCCGCTAAACACTCGCTGGAAATCTGCCCTCCTCTGTGCAACAAACATATGGAATGTTCATTACATAGGTAATGCTTTCCTTTCTCAATATCATTTTTCAAAATATTTACAGTCCGTTGTATTGGTATGTAGTTGGATTAGTTTTTTATGTTTACAGTCAGTGGGACATATTTGGGTTAGTTTTTTTTAAATGTTTACAGTCAGTTGAAAAATTGTATTGGTATGTATTTGGGATAATTTTTTTTTATTTTTTACAGTCAATGAAGAGTTAAATTGGTATGTAAAAATTTGTTATGTTTACAGTTAGTGTAGAATTGAATTGGTATGTATTTGGGTTAGTTTTTTTTTATGTTTACAGTCAGTGGGATGTATTTGGGTTAGTTTTTTTTAATGTTTACAGTCAGTGAAGAGTTGATTGGTATGTATTTGGGATAATTTTTTTAAATGTTAACAGTCAGTGTAGAGTTGAATTGGTATGTATTTGGGTAAGTTTTTTTTTTATGTTTACAGTCAGTGGGATGTATTTGGGTTAGTTTTTTGAATGTTTACAGTCAGTGTAGCATTGAATTGGCAGGTATTTGAGTTGTTTTGGTATGAAGTGCTACAAACCTGCAGTAGTTTCCAGGCAGACAGGGCAGGCACTCTCCATCTGACTCCAGGTTAGACATGTTGGCGAAAGTGAAGGTTCCGTCTGGACAGTTGATGGGATCCGTGGTTCCTAAGAGACAAAGTGTACAATGTTTTATTTTATCCTCAAGTCATTCTTTGAATTTTCATTTCTTTCATTGAGCATGAACATTCTTTTAAACAAAACTTGCTGCCAAACACTTTACACCTGTAACTGCTACCTTTCTGTTGTGAATCTTTTTTTAAAAAGTTGTGCACACACACACAAGGAAAAACACTGATTATTGATGAGTTATATTTATCACCTTCTGGACAGTAGTGGTATGCTGGGCAGTCGTATTTGATGGGCACGTTTCCAGTGGTATTGCAGTAGTATCCCGCTGGACATTTGCTACACACAGACATCCCCATATTGGCTTGGTACTCTCCGGACAAACAAGGTTCCGGTTTGGCGGATCCTGTGGGACACTTGTAGTTCACTGGACACTCAAATCCAGAGGGTGTGGCAGAGGAGATGGTCTCATTGTCTGGACAATAGTAACCAGCAGTACACATACCAGTGGGCGAGGTCAGTCCACTACCAGCGCAATAGTAACCCCCGGTACAAGGGAGACAATCGGTGGAGGCAGCGGCACCTGGTAAATTCATTACAGATCATCAAGCTATGTAATCAAATATAGAAAGGACTTACTTCATCAGATACTGTAGATTCCTAAATATACAGAAGGAATTTGTTATCGAGTAATTTCACGAAAAGCACATGCGAAATAAAATCACCTGCTTTTCATTCCATATTGCTAAAATACATGTTAAAACTCTCGATCAATAAACCACTCACAAATTCATGATCACACGATTTGAAGTCCTCGAGGCATTTCG
Source organism: Ostrea edulis (assembly GCF_947568905.1). NCBI lineage: Eukaryota > Metazoa > Mollusca > Bivalvia > Ostreida > Ostreidae > Ostrea > Ostrea edulis. Next base: position 18,949,567 of record NC_079168.1, read on the forward strand.
TGATATTAAGTACTTGTATGAAATAAGGTTTCTACAGTACATGTAGAATTTCTAGCAAACTAGGAAAAGAGCATTAATACAAAGAAATCATGAGAATAAATTGTTTTCACTTTTCCATATCCTACTGCATTTACAAAGTCATGTCTTTCAAATCTTATTTTTCGGATTCAGTCAATCAGTCCTAATATATAACCTGATACACCTCGACCCTATTCTTAATTACCTGATGTGTTTCTGAAAGTCCCTGGAGGACACTCCAGTTGCATGCTGGTCCCTGCTGGACAGTATCTCCCTGGGTCACACAGGCCATTGTCAGGGTACGTAGGTATGGGTGAAGGAGCTCTGCTGTTGGCTCCACCCTGACAGAAATAGCCAGCATCACAGTCACCTGAAAACAAGGAGTAACATCATAATATCAATCTCACAGACCCCTGAAGTGTCTGGCTACATCAATCACACAGACCCCTGAAGTGTCCAGCTACATTAATCTCACAGACCCCTGAAGTGTCCGGCTACATCAATCACACAGACCCCTGAAGTGTCCGGCTACATCAATCATACAGACCCCTGAAGTGTTCGGCTACATCAATCACACAGACCCCTGAAGTGTCCGGCTACATCAATCACACAGACCCCTGAAGTGTCCGGCTACATCAATCATACAGACTCCTGAAGTGTCCGGCTACATCAATCACACAGACCCCTGAAGTGTCCGGCTACATCAATCACACAGACCCCTGAAGTGTCCGGCTACATTAATCTCACAGACCCCTGAAGTGTCCGGCTACATCAATCACACAGACCCCTGAAGTGTCCGGCTACATCAATCTCACAGACCCCTGAAGTGTCCGGCTACATCAATCACACAGACCCCTGAAGTGTCCGGCTACATCAATCTCACAGACCCCTGAAGTGTCCGGCTACATCAATCACACAGACCCCTGAAGTGTCCGGCTACATCAATCATACAGACCCCTGAAGTGTTCAGCTACATCAATCACACAGACTCCTGATGTGTCTGGCTACATCAATCATACAGATCCCTGAAGTGTCCGGTTAAAACAATCACACAGACCCCTGAAATGTCCAGCTACACATCAATGTGATTGGAGTTTTGGCTTTGTGATTTGTTATTGGTCTAAAATTGTGTTTCCCAGCCCAAAGTGTTCTTTTCAAATCATTCATTGTTCCGTACCCAGTTCAAGGTGTTTCATTTTCATTTGAAATTATTTATTCTCGAGTTCAGTTCGTTCCAGCAAGTTCATATGGATTTTACTTGGGGTCTACATCATTACAGATCAACATGGTGCAAAGACATGTGTCAGAGGAGTATTTTTCCTGATTCAAAACAGTATTGTTAGATTGTACAGTGCTGGTTTCTAAACAATTAAAATTTGCAAACATCTGCAGGCCACCCATTGACTTACTACTAAAGGAGAGAGTATTATAGGCATTGTATTCTTTGTTACCAACTATTCACTACTGAACACTGATTACTATTTGCTGGACATTGATCCATGAATTGGTAGAAAACAAACATAATTCCAACTATAGAACAGACAGAAAAAGAAATAAAGATGGCTATTTTTGATTCCCCATAATACTTTTACCGATAGGATCCCACAGTCCAACATTTGATATGATGTCAATTTTCAATAAACACACTCAGCTTTCTTCCACTTCTCCACACAGTAAACTAATCATCACACATGTTCATTTTATGAAATACAGTCAAACCTCATTATCTTGAAATTCATAGAGTCCACAAAAAACTTTTGAGATATCTGAGGGCTAAAGATATTGAAGTTAAAATACATAAAGAAAATGTAGTTGGGACTTATGGAGCACCAAATTAACATAAGCTCAAATAATTGAAGATATCTTCAATTATTTGAAGATATCATCAATTCATTTGATGCGCGCAACAATTTAATTAAAGATCTCTTCAAATAATTAATGATATCTTCAATTCTGAATTATTGCACGCATTAATTGAATTGATGATAGCATTAATTCTTCAGCTGAATTGAAGCATGCTTTAATTGAATTAATGATCTCTTCAAATGAATTAATGATATCAACAATTGAATTGATGCGTGCTACAATTCAATTGAAGAGAGCAATAATTGATATAATGCGTGCATTAAATCAATTGATGAGAGCAATAATTGATTGATGCGTGCATTAATTCACTTGATGGGAGCAATAATTGATTTAATGCACGCACTAATTCAGTTATTGCTCTCTTCAATCGAATTAATGATATCTTTAATTCATTTGAAGAGAGCAATAATTCTTTTAGAGAGAGCAACTATATAATTAAAGATATCTTCAATTCAACATATCCACAATTGAATTAATGATCTCTTTAATTGAATTGTTGCTCCCTTTAAAAGAATTGATGCGCGAATTAATTCCTTATACAAAAGCATTGTAAATAATTAAAGATATCTTCAATTGAATTAAAGAGATCATCAAATTATTTATACCGAGCTCTAAATTAATTATTGCGAGCAATATTTCCACAAAATTGATGCTCTCATCAATTGAATTGAAGAGAGCAATAATTGAATTAATGTGCGCATCAAATCTATTATTGCTCTCATTAATTCAATTGATGCTATCATCAATTGAATTGAAGAGAGCAATAATTGAATTAATGTGCACATTAAATCAATTATTGCTCTCATTAATTCAATTGAAGAGAGCAATAATTGATATAATGCACGCATTCATTCAATTGATGAGAGCAATAATTGAATTGAAGCACGCATAAATTCATTGGATGAGAGCAATAATTGATTTAATGCGTGTATTAATTCAATTAAAGAGAGCAATAATTGAATTGATGAAATCTTCAAATAATTAAAGATATCTTCAATTATTTGAGTTTGTGTTAATTTGGCACTCCATAGGGACTTCCAACTCACTTCAACATATCCATGGTATTCAAGATATCGATGGTTGAGATACCAAGGGTAAAACTGTATTTTTCTGAATTACATTTCAGTAATAGATTATAGAATACACTTTAACAAAACTTGAACAATTTAATACCCTATAGAATACATATGCTTAAAATTAATGATTAAAAGTATTTTGGAAAACTAGTCATATTTAACTTCATTGAGGAAATTCAACAAATCTCTCTCTCAAAAACTTAAAAATCGAAGCAGGCATTGACATCTCAGCCAAAAGCATTCTACAATCGTTCTGATCTCATTAAGAACCCTTTCATTGTCGTTACGAGTTGCTCCATTCAAATTGCTCAACATTCATTCTCTAATCAAAAGCATTCTGTTCAGCATTCCACTGGTGAAGTAGAACACTTCAGGGTCTGTAACTCTTTCATGTACAGGTGAGGTACCACTAAGTTTAGATCATTCAAAATATGAATTAAACATTTTAACATTATTGTTCATAAGTATCATGACTTTGTAATAAAAGTCCAATGTATGAAAGTTTAACTTCATTAGTAAATTTTTTTGGGTCCTGTTCTGATTAATACAACAGCTAAATATAGTTTATTTATTGTAGAAAGAAAACAATTGATTTAGAATATCAAAAATGAAAGTTGAAATCGGTATGAAACAGACCATCGGGGACACTGTTGCCAAGCCCCTCGCAATATTTCCCCACAGGACAGTCCACACAGCTTGACTCGGAGCTCATTCCAGTCACATTGTTGTAGGTACCATTGGCACAAGGTATTGGGTCCTGGGCTGCCAAACAGTAGTAGCCTACAATCAAACAAGAGAAAACATCTCAATGAAATCCATGCACGTGCCTGTTCTTCATGAAAAGCATACATGTCTAACGCTTAAATTTACTGCATTTTAACAATCTGGGACCTGTCAAAAATGTATTACACATAAGATATCTCATACTTCTAAGACAGTGTGTCCTGTTCTTGTAATTGAGATATATGTGTGTGATTCATACAGCCAAGACCCTCCAAATTCAGAAATCACAACCCACATACCTGTCTTACAATCCAAAGGCAGTGTTAAGTTCATCTCTGTGCACATTTTTCCAGCTGGACAGCTGAGGCAGTGGTCCTGGCCCATATTGGACTGGTAAGTCCCGAGAGGACAACCCTCCTCTTGTGTGGTACCCTCTATACAGAAATGACCAGTTGGACACATGTATCCATGAGTTGGTATGGTGGGGATATAACTGGTAGCTCCACCTGTGCACACATACCTACAGAAAATTCAGTCATTTTGAAGGTAATTGAAGTTACAATCATTTATTGAACTACAATTTTCCGAGTACCAGCATGTTTTTTTTCCATTGTTCAGTCCATTAACTTTCTGCCCTTGTAGTCTTTCCCACATTCAGAGTGCCCTGCGTATTTATAGGGTAAAATTTTGCACATTTCCAGGAACAAATATTTAGTAAATATTCTCCTTGTAAAAGCTCATTGTATAATATCATTTTACACCGACTCTTTCATAGACCTAAAATTTCTATTTCACTGATAGAATTTCTATTATATAAATATTGCATGTAGTTGAGGGTAACATTGAAAATTTTCACCCTGAGAAAACCATTGTCAACCGAGGCATAGCCGAGGTTGACAATGGTTTCTCGAGGGGTGAAAATTTCAATGTTACCCTCAACTACATGCAATATTTGTTTTATTATACTGAATGTTATGTAAACTGGAAAGCAGAAAAACTTACGTCTGTTGACATTTGATCAATCACTGTTATGCCATATTTCGTTGCGGGTACTCGCGTTTATTACAAACGACGTCTTCTAGCAATCTATGGCGAACCATACGCGCATAAATTTGACGCATGTGATAATTTTTTATAATATCACCCGTTGTCAAGTACTGTTACCCGTTGCTAGATACTATCACCCTGGGGCGCGTGTTTTCTGTTCTCAGAGGGTAACAATATGTTTTTTCAAATGCTTCTCGACCAATCAGGTTCGATTATTTTACATGAAAGTATAATAATAACAAGTATAAACTTCTAACTGTGAGATACTTACCCTGCTGAGCAGTTAGGGGCAGTTGTAATCATGGTAAAGGCCTGTTGGTTGCAGTACCTCCCTGGTCTACAGGGCTGGCAGTCACTCTCCTGGGATACCTGGCGCACCTCTGAGAAGGTTCCTATGGGGCAGGGCATGGGATAGCTGGTTCCATTGGGACAGAAATATCCAGTGGGACATCTGTCATTTCCAGTGAAGGTGACATTATGGGTCATATTGACCTAAACAAAAATAGCAGCATAGTAATGGAGTGTTTGAAGATGCTGCAATTTTGAAATTTCATTCTTATCATTCTTATCTCCAAAGGCATTATACCCCCCCATCCTAACTTCTCTATCAGTAAAATAAGTGTGATCAGTCTCATAGTATCATTTACTTCTTTTTGATTCCTGCACTAAATTTTAAATCCGCATTTACGCAAGTTAAAACATTTACAGAAAATGACTCACATTGTGTGACACAGGTTCTGCCACTTCAGCGCCACCTGTACAGTAAAAACCTCCATAGCACTCTCCAGTAGGGGCAGACAACCCAGCCTGCTCACAATAGTAACCTGCGGTACAAGACGTGCAGTTCTCCTGGGCAAACAGATACTGATTAGGGCCAAAGGTACCAATAGGGCAGGGATAGGATTGGCTGGAAATTGTGCCTTCAGGACAATAATATCCTGTAGGACAGGCTGTAGGATTCACCACAGGGTTTCCTATAAAAAAAAGTCCTATCTCAGTATTGATCAGATAATTAAAACACTTAATGTGTGGAATACAACTGTAAACATCAATAAATTCATGAATGATTATAGGAATAAATTGATGAAATAACCAAAATCATGAAAAGTTCCTTTTAGCAGATATCTGCATTAAAAGTAATAGATCAAGGAACATGTAAGATATAATTATACTTTCTATTAGGAGTGCTTTTAAGAATTGGAAATCAGTGCAGCGTTATTTATCAAAGCATGCATATCTTAACTGAAAGATTTTATTGTCGGTTAGTAACAATGTGAATTATGAGATATGTCCCTCTTTTATACTTAAATGAGACCATTGTTACAATACATGTTATGTTAGGGTTAAAAGTTAGGAGAAAATGGCATTCGCATACTGCGATCAAAGCACAGATTATCGAGGTTGATGATGCTCTACACAATAAAAGCTGTCACTATAGGGTAGAAGTACTAAATTAGATTTAAAATTAATTAATACATGAAATATCAACATGACTACAACATGCAAGTATATAAAATTACCATTCACATAGGTCACATTTCCTGTAATGAAGTAAAAACATCAATTAACTCTTCTCAACAAATATCTAATGGAATAAAAAGGATATTCTGTCTTCTTTTTTTTTTCCTACGAGGGAGTTTACAAAGTATTCAGATCTTCAAAACATCTGACTAAATTCATTCAAAATTAGGTAACTTCTCACCTGAGGCAGAATCACAGAAATATCCAGCTGGACATGTTAGACAGCCATCTTGACCTGGATTTGGTTGATGGGTTCCATTGGAACACATGATGGGATAGTTTGAACCCTGGGGGCAGTAGTGGCCTGCAAAGCATTCCAGTCCTGAAGGTGTACTGGTATCCTGACCCCCCGGGCAATAGTAACCCGCCGCACATTGAGCCGTGGGGGCCGTGTTTCCCAAACCTGTGGAAGATATCCACGAGTAAAGAAATTTGTGTATTTCCAGTTTACTAAAGCTACTCATTCTGAAACTAATTTTCAGCAAAATATCTCAAATGCAATGAAACGAATTTAAATTTCCAATGAAATGAATAACAGGTTTCTAATAAAATGGTTAAAATGATCAAGGTACATTGCAAAAACCATCCTAGATTCATACCATGACAGTAATGGCCGGCTGTACAATTGAGGCAGTCGCCTACAGCTCCATTGTTGTCCAGACCAGAGTATGTTCCAGCTGGACACGGTGTTGGAATGTCTGATCCAGACGGGCAGTAGGAACCAGCAGGACAAATATGTTGGTACTTAGTGGAGCTGGTGTGGTTACAATACCAGCCTGCACTACAGTTGCCTGTTACAGAAAGTATGCAACATCAGAAACAGAATATTTAAATATCAGTTTGCTTTTATTACTCAGTGCAATGAACATTGGGATCACTATCGTATTTTTAAAGCAGCGTATTTGGTAATGCCAGCACATTACACGGGGATGTAAGATTTTGCAAGGATATTTCATGTCAAATTTTTAAAAATCTTTCATAGTTTCTCTTATTAACACATTAGTAAAGTATGCAGTTTGTGAAATCCAAACCTATTTATGATTTTTGACTAACCTGTTGGAAGAGGCAGTCCTGGGGTCTCACAATACATGCCCGGGGTGCAAGCAGAGGGCTGGGAGGACCCAACTGGACAATAGTATCCCATTGGACAGATTCCTCCACTGGTCATCTGAAAAGCTGGACACACGCATCCCCAAAGTGGGGCACAGGTATCATTGGAATACAGGTCACTGAAATAGGAAATGAAAGTTTCATATAACATATGGAAATTGATCAATGTTGATCATATATTTATATATATGACCTATGTAATGCATTTTCTGTGGAACCATTTTGTATAATATTTAATAATTTAAGTCTAAATATAAACAAGAAAAGTCCCTCTCCATTATGAACATAAATTCCTCATAAAACATTATTCAGAATATGTGCTTTAAGAAATCTTCCCTACTTGGTGGTGCCATTGATGACGGTGAGGTTGCCTGTGTCATACGGTCGTCTTTGGAAGGACTTTCCTCCACACCAGAATCCCTCGTCACAGTGCCCTGTGGGGTAAACATTTCCTGTCCCCTCACAATACTGTCCTGAAGGGCAGTCCACACAGTCTGTCTGAGCCAAGGCTCCTTTAAAACAATTCATACAAAATATCATATCACCCTTTGGTAATTCAAACACAATTGAAAAGGACTACAAATCTTTTACAAAACAAATCAGAGGTGTTTTTTTTAATAATTGTGCAAGCATATTCACAAGGTAATAATGGAAACTGAATCAATGGATCTCTCAGATTCCACCTTAAGCATATGAAACAGAAGGTCTTACATACACGCAACAACTGTCGAGGAAAAGAATATCTCGGTCTGCATTGATATGCCGATTCTGATCACTTATAATACAGTGTACAAATTCCTTAAATAGTAAAAATCCATCTTACAGAACTAAAAAAAACCTCTCTGCACATGAACTCATAGTACTGTCTAGCACGAAATCAATGAAATAAAATTTTATTGAGAAACAGTTGCAATACAATGACACCCTTAACACACTACAGTAAATGCCAACCTGTTAAGTTGTATTATGATACTCTCAACACACTACACTAAATGCCCACCTGTTAAGTTGTAGTATGTTCCCGCTGGACAGGGGTACTGATTATCAAACTCTGTGTTCTTTGGACAGTAGTGTCCCACTGGACAGATGGTGGGGGTAACAGTGGCATTCACACAGTAGTATCCTGGGGGAAAAATCATCAAATTACTACCTACGTCAACGTTATGAGTGAAGTGCTTTCTCTTCTTGAGACTAATTTATTTCTCTTATCTGTACAAAGATTTTCATTTCAATGACAAAATTTCTTTCCTGAATGACAAGTCACACACCTGCTGGGCAGTCGCTACATGCTGCTGTGGTCCCCATTGGAGCATATTTTCCAGGTGCACATGGTGTTGGGTAGCTGGAGTTGACTGGACATTCTGTTCCAGGGGGACACACCCCTCCATCTCCTAGGAAGGTGCCAGCCACAGCAGGGGAGGCAATGTTTACACCTACAAATTAATGTTAATATTTATAAATTATCAATGTTTACACTTACAAATTATCAATGTTTACACCTATAAATCATCTATGTTTACACCTACAAATAATCTATGTTTACACTTACAAATTATCAATGTTTACACATATAAATCAATGTTTACACCTACAAATAATCTATGTTTACACCTATAAATCATCAATGTTTACACCCACAAATTAATCATTTATTTTTACATAGCCCAATAATCAATATTTATAATTATCAGCGTTCCTTCATACAAATTATCAATGTTTGGTCTCACAATCATCAAGGTTTACAGTTACAAATCATATTCACATCTATAAATTGTTAATCTTTTTAATGTTTTCAACTATAAATCAGCAGAATTAACAAATCCAAATCAACAATCAAAAGAACATGTAAATCAGTTTGAAAATGAGAACTATCATCCTCTTAAGACATGTGAATGAAACACTGTAATTCATCTTTACAAATACACACCAGGAAATGAATGTTGATGCCTTTGATGATCTGACTTTGAATTGCATACACTGTACATGTATTTGTTGTATTTACCTGAGACACAGTAGTAACCTGCGCTACAGCCACCAGCGGGCTGGGTAAGGGCCTGAGAGTCACAGTAATGGCCTCCTGTACAGGAGGTACACTCCGTCTCATTGGACAGTCTGTCTGTAGCCCCAAACGTACCTGTAAAAGACATGCAGTGAACTCAGTTTGTATGAATGAGATTTACAAGTTCCCAGGATGCACAGCATGATAATTGGCATTGCTCCAGTTATTAGCAAATAAAAAATACCAACATCATATGATTAACAAGTCATGTGACAACATCAGCAGGTTATAAATGGCATCTGAATTGTGAAATACATGTAGTATAATTATACTGCTTCTAAATCTACATACATATATATCTTTATAAAAAAATATTCCCAGATAGCAAAAGTCAATATTTCATAAACATAATGGCAAAGATTATCCTCTTTTTATTTCAATTAACAGAATAAGATGCACAGAAAGTCCCTTCTACCCAAACATGGCCATCATACTCACCAACAGGACATGGTTTCTTGTCAGTGCCAGTTCCTACAGGACAGTAGTATCCCTGAGGGCAGGGGTCAGCAGTGCTACCAGAGGTGCAGAAGTAGCCCTGGGGACAGGTGTAGCATGATGCTGCACCAGTGTGGTTCATGTATGTGGATGAACTGCAAGGTGTTGGGCTCGGGGATCCAGTGGGGCAGTAATGGCCGACAGGACAAATGTCTCCTGTTGTTCCATCTATTTCGGAGAGAAAAAGGCAGGATAACAACATTCTATAAAGGTGATAGTCTTTCTTGAGTTGAAGAGATTTCAAAAAACATACTGTACATATAGATTGTTACAATAAGATCCTAAAAAGAAATCCATTTAAGCAAGTGATCATACTTTTTAAAAATCAATTTTCTACAATACAGTTTTCCTTTACCTGTTGGGTTGGGGATTTCAGCTTTACTAGTGCAGTAGTAACCTGCTTGACAATCTCCCGTTGTAGTGTCATTACCAGCTTCTAGACAGTACCGGCCTGGTGAGCAATCCACACAGTGTGATAACAGCGATTTTCCTGAAATACAGAAAAATAAATCACGTTCCTTTTTCCAATGTGAATATAACAAAGTCATACATCATATGTAATGTATCTAAAACAATATTTTTCACGGAAACAAACGTATCACAAGTGATACAAAATATGCTCTTATTACTATTTATAATTCTTTTACTTATATTCAGTGCATCAATAAGGTTAATATCTATTTCATGGTATGTATTTTACTTTTAAATATCTCAGGCCAAGAAAAAAAACCTGAACAAGTGAAACGGACAATAAATATTCAGATGACCATGAAATCCCTTTAAACTAATACAGTTCGCATTTCAACAAGATGAAGCAACACAGCATAACAAAGGAAAGTCAGAAATAGGACCGAAGTCCTTGAAACTTAAATTTGTTCTATATTTTATCATTACGAAGCAATTTACCAAGTATCAAAGCTTAACCTCAAAGTATAAAGAAAAGAAGTCTGAACAGTTGATTGCCTATAGACAAACAGAGCCATTATCATAATAGATCCCATTCAAAGATGGGGATATATACCAATGCAATTCAATATACAGTGTCTATACATGCTCTTTTCCCCATTCCTCTTCAATCAGTTCATACATTGAGACCACTCACCTGTACCCGGTTGGTATGTTCCTTTAGGACATGGCACTAGGACTGGAGTTCCCTGAGGGCAGTAATGTCCCACAGGACACACATACCCATAGGTCTGAGCCACTGGATTGGCCTCAATAGATCCCCCAGAGCAGTAATAACCAGCATTACATTGATCATAGGGCTTCACGTGTCCCTGGGTGGGGCAGTAGTACCCAGGCTCACAGGCAATACATTCATTGGCTGATCTCAGGCCTGTCGTGTTGCCAAATGTGCCTTGTGGGCAATAAGTTCCTGCATAAATAACATTGATAATATATAATTCAGAGTGGTTGACAATATTTTTTATACTTGGAACATTACATTAATTTTCTAAAGATCCTTATACTATATGATGTTGGATACCAGGCCCATGGTCCACAATGCTCACCTAAGTCAAATTGACATCATAGATGAATAAAATTCTTCAAAAACTTTCATCCCAAAAGGTAATTTAACATTGAAAATAGTATATCAATATACATGTAACTATGTTTATCATATTCTAAAGCAATAACATTAAAAATGCTTTATCCATACCAATTTGAAAAATTGCAGTTTTTGCATTTTTAAAGTGTATGCACCATTGTGGTTCAGACGATGTCGTGAAAATCTACACACTTAATCTCGGACAAAATATTTTAAAATCTGAAGGGAGTTACTAAAAGCCCCTAGATATACTCTCATATAATCTTGACCTCAGCAACCTACCTCTAAAGCTGCCTGCAAGACAATAACTTCCTTGTGGACACACGTCTCCTGTCGTCCCATCTGTTGGTGTGGAGGTGTTGGCACGCGACATGCACCAGTGACCTGAGGCGCAGTCACCCTCTGGGGCGACGAGGCCTGGAGTCTCGCAGTATTTTCCTGGGTCACAGGAACTGCAGGCACCTTGAAATAGTGAAAAGGAAATGGTGTGAGATATACATTCTGTATTTCCTGAACATTTCATCTTGTTAATGAATTGCCTTTTATATTTATTGTCATTAAAATTCAATCTGAGAGAGGAATTAATATCAGAGAGGAATTGATATAAGTGCATATGCACTTATTTTCCCATCTCAACAATTCAAGTGATGTGTATTTAATCATGTTCTTGTTTTATTTGAAATTATACAGTTTAAACTAATTTACACTTCAATTTTTGTCACTTTTCTTGTCTTTCAGCCTGATAGACTACGATGAATACACAGAATCTTCTTATTAACACTTTTAAATGTTCAGACTCACTGGAAGCAGTAAGCTCTGTAGATGGGCTGTAGGTTCCTGAAGGACAAGGATAGGTCATGTTGTAGCCTGTTCCCAGGAGGCAATAGTACCCAGCCGGACAGCTGGCAGGGGTCACAATACCAGTCACATTGCCGTTCTCGTGAGGGTCGCAGTATCTACCGGCAGGGCAGTCTAGACATGTGGCCTGGTTCATCTGATGGTTGTACTTCCCTGTAATCACAATACACGAGACTTAAAAATAATTCAAGTACATCAATATCAGATTAAGGAGGTATACTACATCGTCATAATGGCTGACTTCCTTTTCAAATATGCATAAAAATATAAATATCAGCAATATTTGTCTATTCCTTTTAGATTTAATTGCCTAGCTGAGTAGCTCAGTAGGTTAGTGTGTCAACTGCAAATCTGTAGATCTCGAGTTCCAAGTCCAGCTGGGGTTTTCAACATTTTTTCATATTACTTTCCACTAAAACTGCATTTCTTGACTAAATAAAGTAAATTTGAAAGTTTTCCATTTCAAAATAGTGCTGTAAATATCCTCCACTTTTCATCCATACCAAATTTCTTTGGTGTAGTATTCCTCCTTAAATATGAAATGTACATATATTTTGGAAACCCATTGAAAAAACTTTCCTTTGTATCAGCTAATATGCTGGTCCTCATTCTGAACAGCAAGCACTACTTGTCACACAAGAGTAATATTTCTGTTGATTGTGCATTTTAAGCACCTCATGGCGTATAAGTATGAAAAGTTTGCTAACCTCTTGGACATATGGTTGGTAGAGCACTTCCTGTGGGACAATATGATCCAGCTGGACATTCATAGGCAGATGGAGCTCCTGTAGTTTGGCCCTCAGGGCAATAATACCCTGCAGTGCATGGTCCAGTTTCAGTCACTAGCCCAAGGCCATCGCAGTAATATCCTACAAAGCAAATAACATGTTGTTATAAAAATGGTATAATGACATCCACTGCACACTGCTAACAATCAGCGTCATTGTTGATGGCTTACCGGCAGTACAAGGTTTGCAGTCAGTGACGTTACTGTTTCCTGTGGCATTGGAGAAGGTTCCGATTGGACACTGAGTAGGGGTACCGGAGCCCTCCTCACAATAATGACCAGGTGTACAGATGAAGACGACAGGGTTCGCCTCTGTCTGACCCATTGGACAGTAGTAGCCAGCTTGACAATTTCCTAATGAGAGACAAATTAAAGAAGTCAAATGTTGATTAGTCCTAAGCTTTATCATATAATATAATAAAGCTGAGCATGTTCTAATGTTGACACAACTAATGTTTACTTCAAAAGTCCTTCGCTTCCTGCAATTCATCATCCTTCTAGAGGTAATTCAAAGATTTATACAAATATTTTATTTACAAAAACAGTAATGCTGTCAAGAGAACCACCAACAATTTTCTTATTCCTTTTGTAGAAGCAGTACTTACCTTTAGGAGTAGCTAGTTCATAGTCGTCGCAGTACATCCCTGCCGTACATGATGTGGGGGCAGAAGATCCCTCGGGACAGAAGGACCCTGGCTGACATTTACCCCCGGTGTAGTTATTCGCTGGACAGGTACACACATCTATACTGGTGTAATTCCCTATGGAAAGCATTTCATAATTTGTAGTAACTATTAATTAGAGCAGGTCATGAAATAGCATACCCTGGCTGGCAACATTTTTTATCCAGGATTTCAATTCTAATGAGTACCAGTTACTGTAAATCTTGTCATTTTTAACGTATAGAAAATTTTAGCACATTTGTAAATCCGAAAAAATATACCTGTATTTTATAAAAATAAGCTTTTTGAAAATATATGCACACTCTACTTATGGCACATCGCAACTGATGATTTGCAAAATATTGTTACACAAAAATTAATTTTTAGCATTTTGACCCAATATCAGAAAAAAATAAATCTATACACAAAAATTAATTTTTAGCATTTTAACCCAATATCAGAAAAAAATAAATCTACACAAAAATTTACAGTCTGTGAGTATGTTTAACTGTTACGGCTACTTGAATGCATGTAGAGAAAACATCACCCTTACCAAGCAGCAGTGGTTTAGACTCTGAGGCTCCTCCTGTACAGAACCATCCCTGGCTACAGTTCCCTGTGGGGGCACTTAGTCCCGCCCCAAAACAGTAAGTCCCTGCGTCACACAGCTTACAAGCGGAGGAGCTGCTTTGAGTGGGCAGAGGGTTGTAGGTACCAGCATCACACTTGTATTGGGTGTCGTACTGAGTTCCTGGGGGACAATAGTGACCCACAGGGCAGGGGAAGGAGTTGGGGTCACTCGTGTTCAACACACAGTAGTGGCCACCAGGACATTGGTCACAAGATCCCTTCTCTGAAAACAGACAAAATTTTAAAGACCACAATGATAATCCATTTTGTATAAATCATACTGCAAATTCTAATGTTACATATAAAACAGCATATAATATACTATTCTGAATTAAGATTTCAGTAAAAGCAATATGAATTACAATTTCAGCAAAAATTGAGATATAAATCAAGATTTTGGCAAAAGTGATATAAACAAAAGATTTCAAACTTTAACTACAAAGAATTGCTTCTTTCAGCAAGACAATAAACTGTGAGTAAATTTCTGCGTTATCTTACGTTTGACACTGGTGAATGTTCCTGCAGCACAAGGTGTTGGTGTTGCTGATCCCTTGGGGCAGTACGATCCCACAGGACACTGTCCTCCTATTCCTTTGTGCACCCCCGAGTCTGTGGGTGTGGAGGTGTCGACTCCTGTCTCACAATAATACCCGGCCAAACACTCACCGTCCGGCTGTGATGAGCCAGGGGTGCCACAGAAAGACCCACCTGTAAACATTTTGGTGAGAAAATTTTATTTTTCCATTGACAAAAATTCATTTCTGGATGGTAGATCATTTTTCAATGAAAGTCGGCATGATTTTGTGATGATAATGTTCTTTATTTTAAAATTTACATTCACGTGAATCAAAAAGTACAATTTCACATTCTGTTGTGAAAAATTTGTAAGACACCTTGCTGAGAAAATAAAGTTCTCATGAATAATTTTGTATATACAGTTAAATGTAGTGATGAACAAATTACGTTTGCGAAAATGAAGTCTTGTGAAAAATTTGACAACACATTGGAAAAATGAAGTCTTGCTGACAAATCCTATGACAGATGGGGAAAATGAAGTCTTGTGAAATATAAGTGATTTACGACATTCAATTCCACTGTAAATACCTGTGCAGGGAGTACACTGGGTCTCATTATTAAGTCCTGTGGTGTTTCCGAAAGTTCCTGTGGGACAGGGCTGAAGGTCTGCTCCGGTGCCTTCAGGGCAATAGTAACCCTGGCGACAGACGTCGGCTCGGTCTCTGTTGACACAGTAATGGCCGGCAGGGCAGACATAGCAAGACGAGGCGCCAGTGTGGTTCATGTAAGTTCCGTTCCCACAGGGCTCAGGTTTACTGGATCCCTGAATGCAGTAATTCCCCTCTGGGCAAATGTTACCTGTTTGAAAGAAAATACAATTCCATATGAATGCATCATTTCAAATCAAATGTTTCTAATCTTCTAAACTTCATTCTGAACCCCCCACCCCCCACCCCCAAAGATTGCACAGTTTAAAGTTGATAATATATTACCTGTGCTGCCATCTGTAGGTGTAGATGTGTTAGCTCCCAGGGTGCAGTAGTAGCCCGCCGCACACTCGGCTGTCACTGCTGTCTGTCCATGACCATCACAGTAATAACCTGGCCAAAGCAAAAGTACAAACCAATCATTAATAGGTATTCATTCAAACTTCTTGATGTATAGTACAAGTATAAATGAAATCTCAATAAAATATAATGTAGGTATATCAATACCAATTCCGTTCACAGCATATATGAATAGATGTACAGGTTACCTGGAGAACACTGTAGGCAGTCGTTGATATCTCCCATAGTTGTGGAGTTGAGGAACGTGCCAGGGGGACATGCAGCTGGAGTGTGGGTGCCATTATTACAGTAGTGCCCAGCAGGACACACGTCTCCGTAAGATTTACCCACAGGGGCTGCTTCTTCAGATCCGAGAGTGCAGTAATATCCTGATAAAATTCAAATACGTAATTATTTTCTCTGCTTTTAAACAAAATTGCTCAGTTATTTTCAGAATGACTTTGCTAGTGGTTGTAATGAGTGACTGGTTTGCGGCACAAACCTGCATGGCAGACACCAGACTCTGCTGTGAGTCCCGTTGTTCCGCAGTAATACCCTCCTGTACAGTTGGTACATTCTGAGCTGCTCTTCAAACCCTCCTGGTTACTGAAGGTGCCCAATGGACAACCCACTCCAGTGATACTGCCCACCTCACAGTAACGGCCCGGTGGGCAGATGTTGCCTGTGGTGCCGTCTGTCGGGGTGGAGTTGTAGGCACCACTTGTACAGTAATGTCCCGCCGAGCACTGTGTCACCGATTCCGTATTACCTGAATATAAAGAAATTATGATTAATCATTCTGTTTTAACCCACATACCCTTCTACACTGAAAGGGCAACCTTAAATGAAATTATGCACAGGAAAAATTTAAATGACTGTCTCAAACAAAATTGAAATTTAAAATTACTATTATGAAGACACAAGACACTCCTACTACACTTGACACAGCTATCATTGAGCACTGTTCCTTTTTTTATTTTGGCCTAAGAATGCAAGTACGTGCAAAATATACTTCCAATACCAACTTCTGAGTTTTCCATTCACTGCCAATTCTCCTTATTTGAGTGATAATAATGGACTGTACCTTGTCCGCTGCAGTAGTAGCCGGGATCACAGGGAGTGCACTGTGTGTAGTTGTTCAAACCGGTCTTGTTACTGTATGTACCCTCTGGGCAGAGGTACTCCATGGCTTCCTTAGTTCCCTGCGGGCAGTAGGACCCAGGGGGACAAGCTGAGGGTACAGACACGCCCCGATAACTCCTGTATCTGTTAGTGTAGTTACCCGTCAAGGTCACATTTGGTGCATCAAGTACTTCGTAGTCTCCTATAATGTAATGCATATATTCAATCAACTATAAAAAGCCCTTTCTTCCGCTACAAAAAAATAAATGGATATCATGTCATTGAGAGAATTTCGATGCATTAGTATTGATGAAAATATCAAATATATAAATATTATAAATGCTAAAATCCAATTTTGAAACTCTCACTATTATGTTTGAATATGCACAATAATCCATACCAAAAGCTTTGCAGTATGATCCTGCTGGACAGATGTCACAGACTGACCGGGTCCAGTGGGGTTGGTACATTCCTGATGGACAGCCCGTCTCATTCCAGCTACCTACTTCACAGAAGTGACCTGGGCTGCAGGCGTAAGTGGTGGGCTGTGGTACATCCTGGCCCTCAGGGCAATAATAACCAGCAAAACAGTCTCCATTCGGCAGGGCCAGTCCATAATCCTGGCAGTATTTACCAGCAGTGCAGGGTAGACACAGTGAGTCATTAGTGTTTCCTGTGCGATCTGAAAAGAATATCAACCAGATATATACACATCTGTACATGTAGTAGACCAGGATAACATACTGAATTCTGCAATGTACTCACAGAATACATGTACTGAAACCAAACACTTACTTGAGAATGTCCCGGGCTGGCAGGGTACCTGTGTTGTCGTTCCCTCTGGGCAGTAGTAGCCCATGTCACACTCCCTGGGGTTGGGAACACTGGCTGTTCCATTACAGAAGTAGCCCGCAGAACAGTTACCAGTGGGAGACGACAGCTCATAGATTTCACAGTATTTACCCAGACTGCACGACAGGGGCAGGTTACTTCCTGTTGGGCAATAGTATCCTAAAGGGAAAGAAGATGATTCATTGAATTAAGACTTCATATACTCATCACAAACATACATACTCATACAACATTATATTCATATACTCATATAATATTACAATTGTATACTCAATTAACATTTACAATCATATACAATAGCACAATTTTCATTTCGTAATGAATTCAGTGTTCTGCATTTTAAATTTTTTAGTGAGGATCGATGCCGGTTTTGCATTTATGCTATCTGGTTGAGATTTCACAGCAAATATTTTACACATACCTGGTTCACAAATGCCTCCAGTGTTGTTGAGAGCATACATAGGACAGGAGTAATTGGTACTGTATACAGTGGTGGAGTTGACATGTGCGGTGGGTTTGTCGGAGTAGGCACCACCTGAACAGTACCATCCTGGGGAGCAGTCACCAGTGGGCTCTGCTAGGCCATCTCCATTACAGTACTTACCACCTGATCAAAAAGGAAGAGTCAAGTTTTAGAGGGGAATCCATTAATCGCAAAGATGAACTAAATTGGCTTACTTAACCAGCTAATACTGTAGACTAACCTGTACAAGGTAGACAATCAAATTCACTGTTAGCCCCAGTCTTATTGTTGTAGGTACCAGCTGGACACAGGTGCTGTGTGGAATACTGAGTTCCACTAGGGCAGTAAGAGCCTGAAAAAATCAGGAATAAGTTACATAGCATACTTCGTATTGACCCACTTAAAAACGAACCTGTATAGTTAAACGTAAAGTTCTGTCGGTATATTGTTTATAGGGTCTAGCTTACCCGTGGGACAAGGTGTGGACAAGTATGTGGTAGAGTTGGCCACACAATAATAACCAGGCTCGCATGACTTGCAGATCTTCTGGTGAGTTAGATCATTGTATGTCCCAGCTGGACATGAGACAGGGTCTGTGGTTCCCAGAGGACAATAGTGGGACTCAGGACAGCCACCTAAACAACACAGAAATATCAGTATACTTCAGAATATTGCTGTTGCAGACAACACACTTTATTCTAAACATTGCAAGAAAAGTCCATCCAAACTGATTTTGCACCAAGTGTAATAATTGTGTTTATTTTGACATATCAAATTGCACTGCTGAAGTATAAACATAAATTTTTATTTCATTCAACTCGGTCCACTCATGACATGCACTAGTTAACTAGTCTGAATGACTGACTCATGGCTCATGTTAGTTAACTGGTCTGAGTGACTGACTCATGACTCGTGTTAGTTAACTGATCTGAGTGACTGACTCATGACTCACATTAGTTAACTGGTCTGAGTGACTGACTCATGACTCACACTAGTTAACTGGTCTGGGTGACTGACTCATGACTCACACTAGTTAACTGGTCTGAGTGACTGACTCATGACTTGCGTTAGTTAACTGGTCTGAGTGACTGACTCATGACTCACACTAGTTAACTGGTCTGAGTGACTGACTCATGACTCGCGTTAGTTAACTGGTCTGAGTGACTGACTCATGACTCACACTAGTTAACTGGTCTGGGTGACTGACTCATGACTCACACTAGTTAACTGGTCTGAGTGACTGACTCATGACTCGCGTTAGTTAACTGGTCTGGGTGACTGACTCATGACTCACACTAGTTAACTGGACTGAGTGACTGACTCATGACTCGCGTTAGTTAACTGGTCTGAGTGACTGACTCATGACATGCACTAGTTAACTGGTCTGGGTGACTGACTCATGACTCACACTAGTTAACTGGTCTGAGTGACTGACTCATGGCTCACACTAGTTAACTGGTCTGAGTGACTGACTCATGACTCACGTTAGTTAACTGGTCTGAGTGACTGACTCATGGCTCACACTAGTTAACTGGTCTGGGTGACTGACATCTTACCTCCAAATCCTGTGTTGTTATTATTGGGGGCTGCAGTATCGACTCCACTCTGACAGTAGTAACCCTCAGCACATGGGGCAGTCACATTAGACAGTCCAGGGACATCACAGTAGTATCCTCCATCACACGGCTTACACTCTGACTCAGCCATCAGGAGTTCTGTGGGGTTGTATGTACCGGCAGGACACAGGGAGTAGTTAAAGCCTGTGTTTCCTGGGAAAAAATTTTAAAAAATACAACATCACCCTTCATTTTCATATTGAAAATATTTTGAAAGAATAAGAAATGTTCAGATTTGGATAGGTACCAGTGCAGTATTTGCCAACTGGACAAGGGTCAGCCCTGTCCTTATTAACACAGTAATATCTGGGAGGACACGGGTCGCACAAACTGGCCTGAGTGTGGTTCATGTAGGAACCTGAAACAGAGAAAAAAAGCAAACATAAAATGGAGTATAAGATGTTTCCAAGTTCAAAATAATTCTCTGATGGATTCTAATGATTGACTTTAACTGTGCTATTTAATATTTTTCCAGAATTTAAGTATCCTTTTATTCTTAATTTGTATCTTCATACATTTATGGTTTTGGTTTTAGTATATTTTCTACACTTCCTTTGCCATGGATTTGGAATCTATATGTATTTAAAAGGAATGAGGTTTATAATTTGAGTAAGAGTTATATTTATTTACATCAAATGTCATACATATCTATGAGTAGACATTATTAGACATTGGATATCATTATGTGTTTTGCTTGTAATTGGCTGTGTTGTTTCATGCAGCTTCTACAGTGAAATTCTTCCACAATAAACCATAAACTTCTATCCAAGTCTTCACCGTTATTTTTCAGAGGGTCGGGCAGAAAATAAACTGAGTGTATATTGTGTAAATGCACACTGATTGATTCCATAGCATGACTTTTTAGATAACTCCCTGAATGATGAATTTAGACCTCACCATCTTCACATGGTATGGGTACCGCTGTGCCCTGGGGACAGTAGTTTCCTGCAGGACACACCCCTCCAGTAACCCCATCAGTAGGCTGGCTGACATTGGCTCCTCGGTCACAGTAAAAACCAGCATCACATTCACCTAAAAACAAAAACAAAATTCTCATAAAAAC
This sequence comes from Ostrea edulis, assembly GCF_947568905.1. Taxonomy (NCBI): domain Eukaryota; kingdom Metazoa; phylum Mollusca; class Bivalvia; order Ostreida; family Ostreidae; genus Ostrea; species Ostrea edulis. The sequence goes on from NC_079168.1 coordinate 18,970,646, forward strand.
TGTGAACTTTGAACATTAAAATTCTTAATGTTGAAAGGAAGATAGCAAATCTGAATCTGCATTCATTTTACACCAAAGCTACAGAGTAGCTATATTTTCAAACAATTTCAAATATACCGTACAGTATGCCTCACCGGTATAATTAGCCTGTCCGACTGTGTCACAATATTTGCCAAGGGCACAATCAATACAATGGACCTGCATGGACTGCCCAGTGCTTGGGAGGTATGTTCCGATCGGACATGGTACAGGACTTCCTGTTCCCTCGGGACAGTAGTGGCCAGCAGTACAGTAATCTCCATAGGATTGCCCAATAGGATTTTGTTCTGTGGATCCCAGCAGACAATAGTGACCAGCCAAGCATTTACCAGCAGGCAAAGTCAAACCTATGATCAAGATAGCATTTTTGTGGATTAACTGATAAAACTTTACATAAGTCGGTAACTATTTACTCATCATAATTTTTACGAAAAAAGAGAAAAAAGGGAGAAGGAAAAATATACGAAACCAGCAAATTTAATACATTAAAATTATGAAACAACATTCAACTTTTAATATTTTTTATTACCGTATAAACTCGCCTACAAGTCGGGAGTCAATTTTTGGTCCAAAACTCTATGTCCAACTTATAGGCGTGTCCTAATAAGATTGGTATTTTTCTGGGCGACATAATGTAGTGTTTTTTAAGCAACTCCGACGATTATCATGGACTACCACACAAATGATTATTGTTCACAAATATCTAGACATATCGTATTGTTTATGTATTTTAAAATTATGTATAATGTACAAGTATTTACATATTTTTATCTAGTTAAAAATTATTTACATACTGGTAACAAATTCTTTCAATTCAACTAATCTATCGTTTATCGGTAAAATTGAATTACGAACCCGATTTAATATTGAAATATTCATATGTATACCGGCTGAAATATATTTCATAAAAGATCGAATATTGTTAACAGATAATTTCTTGACTCTTAAAAACTTAATTGTTGATACAATGAATTATACCGGAATCCCACAATAACTGTTTTCGAGAGGCGCGTGCCACTAAGTAAACATGGTGTCAGGTACTGGTAATTAGGAGACCATAATTGCTTAGGTAAACAAGTGATCATTGCCCATAATAAATCAAGGGTTGTATTTAAACCCCAAACAGATACGGCTTGGATATTGAGCACCTCATAATTATTAATTTCTCAAAATATTTTTTTGAAACAGGTAAAAACACTAGAGCATTGACTTGAAATTGTCAACCGATTCTGACAAAAATTTGTACCGACTTACAAGTGGGTCAATGGCAAATTCCTACAAAATAACCTTAAAAAATACAACCGACTTATAGGCGGACCGACTTATCGGCGAGTATATACGGTACAATTATAACTGTATGTAATTTCTACAAACCCTGTGCATTGCAGTACCACCCTGGTGTGCACTGTTCACATGATGACATATTATGGAGGCCAGTCAGGTTTCTGAAGGTTCCTGTGGGACATTTAGTTTCCAGTCCTGAGCCAGCTGGACAATAGGCTCCTGAAGGGCAGATGTACCCAGTGGTGCCATCTGTTGGTGAGGAGGAGTTAGCTCCACTTGAACACACATAGCCAGCACTGCAGGGGGCTGTGGGTTCTGTCAAACCTGCACAGAAAAAACAAATTCCATCATCACAAATAAAACTTTCAATTTGTAAATTCAATCCTATCCTATTTTCACTTTATATTTCTTTGAAAAGCTTCAACACTGCCTGTCCAATACAATTTTATTTTCACAACAATGAAATTGTTTCCCAACACTAAAGACTGAACTGTTACCTGGAGCATCACAGTAATAACCCGCAGAACAGGGCAGACAGGAGCTGGCTGTCTGCAGCTTGGTGCCGTTGTTAAAGGACCCCTCAGGACAGGGGTATGTGGTACTGCTGGGGGTGCTCTGGGGGCAGTAGTGACCCCGGGGACAATCTGTGGGTGTCACCACACCTGTTCCATTGATTCCTAGAGTGGCTGCTGCTTCCAGAGGATCACAGTAACTACAGGTATAACCACAATTTCATTACGGACACAAACATAAAATAGCATACGGTCATAAATAAGGGAACGTTCATGATAATCTTTAACACATTGGATTTCTTTATTCCTTCAAGAAGTTTATGATATAATCAAATGGAATACCCACCCACACCACGCCCTCAAAAAAAGCTTGTAATGAAACATTTTCCAGGAAGTATGCAAGTTTTTACAATTTTAAATAGTTTTACCTGTATTTTTACACTCTTTCTTCTTAATGTATTTGAAAACTGTTTTCTAAGGAACACTTAAGGAGGTATGCTACACCAGAGAAATTTGATTTGGATGAGAAGTGGAGGATATGCACAACAATATTTTGAAATTGAAAACTTTCAAATTTACTTTATTTAGTCAAAAAATGCAGTTTTAGAAGTAAGCAATCTGAAAAAAATTTAAAACCCCTCCTGGACTTAAACACACGATCTACAGTTCAGCAGTCGACGTGCTAACCTACTGAGCTACTCAGCTAGGCGATGATTTTTTAAATGAATAGACATATATTGCTGATATTCATATTTTCATCCATGTTTTAAAAGGAAGTCAGCCATTATGACGATGTAGAGTAACTCCTTAAATTCAAGATACATCTACACTCACCTTCCTGCTGGACAAGGCAGACATGATGTAGACCCCAAACTGTCTTGATAAGACCCAGCAACACAGGGCACAGGCTGTCCTGAACCAGCAGGGCAATAGTGACCCATGGTGCAGTTATAATCAGTGGGTGTGGCACTGTCCTGTCCCCCGGGGCAGTAAAATCCAGCAGAGCAGGGGCCAGTCACATTGGTATTGGCAGTTCCAGCACAGTAGTAACCTGTTTTAATAAAGTATTAAAAGTCAAAACATTCTTCCATGAGTCATGTGTTGTGGGGAGAGGGGAGGGGATAAAAATTTCATTTATGAATGGACACCAACAGTGAAATCTAACAGAAAATTTTAAATATTAAGATGAAAAAAATGTTTACGTGTATTCATTAATACTGGATGAGTTACACGTAGTGCAGAACTGAAATGTTTATGTGTATTTATCAATACACATAGTGCAGAACTGATGTCTCTTTTCTGCTTCTGGTGTCTTTGACAGGTGTTTTGGGGTCTCACCTGGAGTACACTGTAGACAGTTACTGGAGTTGGTGTTCCCCTCTGTGTTGGACATGGTGCCTGCTGGACATGGTGTGGGTGTTCCTGATCCTGCTTCACAGTAGTACCCTGCTGGACACACATTTCCTGGTGGGTCAGGACGAGTACTGCTGGCATTGCAGTAATATCCCGCATCACAGTCTCCTTCAGGGGCAGACAATCCAGACTGCAGACAGTACTTTCCTGGGTCACAGTTGACGGGGTAGTTTGTTCCGCTGGGACAGTAGGTACCTGGCCAGCACTGCCCACCTGTGTAGTTGGCCAGTGGACAGGTACAGTCTGGGAGGTTGGTCTGATTAGCAGTGGTAGTGGGCTGGGCCATGAAAGAACCACCTGTGCAGTACCACCCAGCAGTGCAGTTACCCGAGGGGGCACCCAGTCCATCAGCTAGCAAATAAAAACACATATTTTGTTTTTATCTTTTTGTTCAAAACTGGATTATTTTCATGAGTAATATCATCTGAAGGCCATGAACAGAAATTCATTTAATTTAGATATCATCTGACGCCAATGGTTTTAAAAAAGAAGTTCTGAATGAATTATCACAACATTTTATGGCGTTTGTTTCATACATGTTTTTTGTGTTTTTTTAACATCAATTACACACTCACTTTCACAGTATTGTCCAGGTGGACAGGTCAGACAGTCAGTGAGGGAGTGGCTGGCATTGACCGGATTGTACGTTCCTTTAGGACATGGGTACTGGTATGGATTGCTGGTTCCTATTGGACAGTAGTATCCCGGGGGACAGAGTTGCTCCGAGAAGGCTGTTGAGTTCTCCACACAGTAGTAACCCAGAGGACACAGGGTGCAGTTAGTCTGACCCGTGCTGTCACTGAAGACAAATGTCAAATGAAATCAACTTTTAAAAGAATCAAATGTTTCATTTAGCGAATGGGAACAAAAGTCAAAAGTTTTAGTGAGGATTAACTTGAAGTTCATCCTTCCTAATAAACACACTCTATAATTTCAAATCACTAAGTAAACAACTTTCAAATCGAAGTTGCACACAAGATCAACCATTTTTCTCTATAAACAATTGCACATAAACACAGAACATTATCAACAAACATTTACACAGGTCTGAAACATTCTGTTACTTCCAGTTTGCACATGCAATATGTGGCAGAATGATTTGAACAACATTGTTTACATATATTCATACCTATATTGACCGGCTGGGCATGGTAGCGGAGTGATGGTAGCCTCTGGGCAGTAACTCCCTATGGGACACACTCCTCCCACGCCTGTGTTATTCCCTGCAGGACTGGCCGTGTCCACACCTTACATACAAAACAAAGCATCAGCAAACATTCTAATGCATCAATATCCAAACATTCTAATGCATCAATATCCAAACATTTTCCTTCATTCAATTCTCTCTTCACCTGGTTGTTTTGAGAAAAAAAAATTCTTTTGAAGACAGCAACATTAGACTGAATGAAAATTTCCCTAGAGCCATTGACTGACCTGATGTACAGAAGAGACTGACCTGATGTACAGAAGAATCCTGGGTTACAATTTCCACTGACAACTGACAGTCCCGAAACTTGACAGTACTTCCCTCCATCACACTGAGTACACTGACTGACGTTGGCTAGGCCGGACACTGGGTTGTAGGTTCCTGCAGGACAAGGCTGGACATCTGCTCCGGTCTGGTAGGGGCAGTAGTATCCTGGTGGACACAGGTCAGCTCGGTCTTTGTTTACACAGTAATAGCCCTCTGGACAGTCATAACAGGAGGAAGCACCTGTGTGGTTGGTGTAAGTGCCATTTGGACAGAACAGGTGTTGTGGAGAGCCAGCAGGGCAGTATGAGCCCGCTGGACATATGTTTCCAGTGATTCCATCATATGGGGCAAATGTACTGGCTCCTCCAGTGCAATAGAATCCCTGAGTGCAGTCACCTGAGACTGCAGAAAGCCCAGTGCTATTACAGAATTTACCCGGCTCACACGACAGACAGGCAGTCTGATTGGTGCTTCTGGTGTTTGGATTGTATGTACCTGCTGAGCAGGCTGTGGGTTGGTAGCTCTTCTCTGGACAGTAGTGGCCAGCTGGACATTCATCACCATATGATTTACCAACAGGATTTGCCTCCTCTGAACCATTTGTGCAATAGTAACCAGCCAAACATGACCCTGTTGAAGCATTAAGATTGGAAGATGAGCAGTACTCTCCAGGTGGACAGAAAGTACAGTCATTCAATGATGGAAGCTTGTCTCTATCTCCGTAAGTTCCCTTTGGACAAGGTGTGGGGTAGGACCAGCCCACCTCACAGTACGATCCCTGGGGACAAGGGCCGCCAGCAGCCGAAAGTGATGGTGTAGGAGAGGAAGACTTCAGGACACAATAATATCCAGCAAAGCACTGTCCTGTCGGTTCAGTGATGTTCTCCGAGTCACAATAGTACCCTGGAGAGCAGTCTGTGCATTCAGCCACACTCTCCAGGCCTGTTGTGTTACTATATGTTCCCACTGGACAGGGGTTCTGTCGGTCAGTCTGTGTCCCATTAGGACAATAGAATCCTGCTGGGCAGTCTTTGGGTAGTACAACGCCATGGGATGTAGCATTTACTCCACTCTGCTGTTCTGCGATGGCCTCAGTCTGTGAACAATATTTTCCTGAAAAGAGTGCAAAGTTACACTTGAACACAGAAATCTAACTAATTTACCTTTTCATCTGAAACTATGATACATTCCTATTTTGTCTTCCGATTCACTTTTCATCAGATATCTAATTTTCAATTCAAACATGTATAATTTTCCACAATGCTTTAATTTCAACCAATCCTTGAACAGAAAAAATTAAAAAAAAACCTCACCAGCAGGACACTCTGTACAAGCCCCTTGTCCAGCAAGAGGCTGATAGTAACCAGATGAGCAAGGTGTCTGAGAGGGACTGCCCTGCGGACACATATGCCCTGCCAGACATTGTTTGCCAGGAGGCTGTGGAACAATTGAACCTTCTGGACAATACCAGCCGACATCACAGTCACCATTAGGCAATGCTCGACCTGTTCCTGAACAGTACATGCCAGCTGTACATGGAAGACATGTGGAGACATTATACGCCCCATACCAGTTGTTGTAGGTTCCTTCAGAGCATGGTATGGCATAAGAACTGGCTTGTGGACAGTAGTGTCCCTTAGGACAGATGTCTCCATACGTCTCATTGACTGGGTTCATTAAAATGGCACCTCCACTGCAGTAGTAGCCTGTTAGGTAACAAAGTTGTGGTTGTAGAGACTTCTTTCAAGAAAAATTTTCATACTATTAATCTTAAATGTGCATTTAGGTATGTTATATTGATTTTGTTGTATGAGGAATTATGAATTAGTAATTACATATTGCAAATATTTATATTGACAATATGAAAATGTCTTACTCTTAACAATTTAACAAGGCAACCGACTTGTGGCCTCAATTGCCTCTATATAAGCCCTGTTTTTAATTGTATAGCCTTTATCGCAATTCACCTTTGAATTAGAATGCTTTGGCCGATATAGTATTGCGTTGTGTGACGACACAATTGAATCTGTTTGTAATACAATTGCGAAATGCAACAGAAACTCTCATTGGTCCATATGTATAAGTCCGCCCAAATTCCCTTATACGGGAGTAGTCAGCATTTGAAAACATGACGGCCAGATGCTATATGGAAAAAAAAACTTCAAAGGAAGAAAGAGAAAAAGTTGTATTCTTTGTTGCTGTCTCATAAATTTAATATAAAAAAATCCTAACATATTTTCCTACTATACTTGTGTCCAAACATACCTTCAAATATTTATTAAAGTCCCATACGACCCAAAATTTCGATCACAGCTTTTGATGATTTCGTTCGTAGACGTAGCCATGTTAGGTAGCCGAATCCCGGTTCATTTCCATATTGGCACAATAGCGTCTAGATGTGTACTAATACCCCACAAATATTTTAGCTAAATTGTTTAAATAATATACCACCCCAGTCCTATTAAATGATAATTATTCAATTAGCTAAACTCACGGCAGTGCGGCTTTCATTAGTCATGAGCGGCCGCGCCGGCCGGTCTCCATCTAATGTCCTTATGTAGCATTTTCGTTCATCTAGAGCTTAATTTTACCTTTACAAAAACTGGTACTAAAATGTTTTAATTTCTATTAATTATTCGTGTTGATAATAAATGAAGAGCGAATACATAACTTACAACCGATTTTATGAATAGATACCAATAGCAAGAGTTCGAATAGACCGGCTACCTAACATGGCTACGTCAACAAACGAAATCATTTGAAGATGCGAGTTTTCGGGTGGTGTGTGGCTTTAATGAATATTTGAAGGTATGTTTGGACGCAAGTATATAGTAGGAAAATATGTTAAGATTTTTTTATATTGAGTTTATGAGACAGCAACACAAGAATACACCGATTTCAGGCCTCAACCGTCCGCAGCTTTTTGTGACCCGTAAATCGAAGGTTTTTATAAGAGGTGGATCTTTTCAGAGAGCTATGTACAGTTCTCCAGCTACACTGAATCCGCTCGAGAAAGTGGGCCGGCTGTAATCGGCCAATGAAAACTCTTGTTGTATTACATCAAACATGTCATTCAAATTGTTCAATCGTCTTGTTCAATTGTGTCGTCACACAACGCAATACTATATCGGGTAAAGCGTTCTAATTCAAAGGTGAATTGCGATAACTAGAAAACATTTTGTGCATCATTACCTGGTAAACATTCTCCTGTGACATTATCTAGACCTGCCACATCACAGTAATGTCCTCCAAGACACGAAATCGGAGCAGACGATCCTTCTGGACAGAAAGTACCCGCCTGGCATTTCCCGCCAATACTCTGAGCTGGGCAGTCACATGTTGAACCAGTGTCGTTACCCAGCACTGCTGGTTGGCTGGACCAAGAGCCAGATGTACAGTACCAGCCTCCAGCACACTTTCCAGCAGGCAGAGGCAGCCCTGGAGTAGGGCAGTATTCCCCAGGAGGACAGATCTGACATAGACTGGAATCCTTCGCACCTGTGATGTTGTTGTATGTGCCATTTGAACATGGATATTGATAGGCAAACTCTGTGGCCACTGGACAGTAGTATCCTGGAAAGACAATTCAATTTCTGCTTTCAAAATCTGCCACTTTTATACACATGTGTAAATCTAAAAGGCATGGTTGAAAATTATGAATTAGGAGCAACTGAATAGAATTCCCTGTTATTACCTTCAGGACACAATGTAATGCTGCTGCTACCAGAGGGGCAGTAATAACCAGTGGGACAGGTGGTACAGTTGGACTGTTGGTCAGTCAGAGTGTAGGTTCCGGCTGTACAGTTAATGGCTATACTGGATCCTGCTGGACAATAAGTTCCAGCTGGACATGGTCCACCAGTGGAATCAGTGCTAGGGGGACTTGATGAATTGGACCCACCAGCACAAAAGAATCCAGGATTACAGATTCCAGTAGGGTACTCCAGACCTGGAACATCACAGTAATATCCAGGTGTGCACTGTTGGCACTCGGATTCTGCCTGGAGCATAGTCCGATTGTTGAACGTTCCAGCTGGACACTGGATTGGGTCCTGTGTCTGAAGTGTACAGTAATGTCCAATGGGGCAAGGCCCAGCATCACCAGATGTGGAACCGCTGGGCGTCTCATCATCAGAGCCACTTCTGCAGAAGTAACCAGCAGCACATGGACCAGCCACTGCGGTCAGATTGGTCACATCACAATAGAATCCTCCCGTACATTGGGTACATTCAGTTACATTGGACAGTCCTGTACTTGGGTTGAAGGTACCAGCTGGGCAAGTTTGCCAAACATGTCCAGTCCCCTCGGGACAATAGAACCCAGCTGGACAGGCCTGAGGACTTGATCCTGTGGTGCAGTATCTACCAGCTGGACAGATTTGACACACAGAATTCAGAGTAGTGTCTGTATAATACCCTGGATCACATGGGATGGCAGTGGGAGTCCCCTCTGGACAGTAATGACCGATTGGACAAACATTGCCGGTGACTCCATCATTCGGTGTGGCTGTGGTGGCATTGCCTGCACAGTAATACTGAGCTGAGCAGTTTCCTTGTGGAGCAGTCATTCCGTAGTTGGGACAAAACATCCCTGGAGTACATCCAGTACACTCAGATAGGTACTGAAGACCTGCAAAACAAAGGTTACCATATTCAATCTTTCTTCATGCTTTACATTGCTGACAAGGAAAATCTGGTGGTGGATTTTTATTTTCTTTGAGTTAATTTTTTCCATATTGAATTCAACACAAAGATTCAAATTTAATACGGTATGCTCTAACTACATATACATTACCTTGTGTTGGGCTGAATGTCCCTGGAGGACATAGCGTGGTGCTATTAGACCCCACCGGACAGTAGGCCCCAGCATTACATATCTTGCCAGTAGTGCCATCTGTGGGTGTGGCAGTGGAGGCTCCCTGTATGCAGACATATCCACCATGGCAGTCTCCTGAGGGTGCTGATAGTCCTTCCTGTCCACAGAACTTCCCTCCAGGGCAGGTAATACAATCACTGGCTGACTTCAGAAGAGATTGGTCACTGTAGGTACCATTTGGACAGCCAAACTCGGAGGAGTACTTGGTTCCATTAGGACAGTAGTAGCCTGGTTGACAGGGTGTTGGGTTCTGGACACCAGTTGAGCAGAAAGTGCTGTTTTGTATAGTGCCATCACAGAAGTAGCCCTCTGGGCAGTTCTTGCAGGTTCCCTATTGTACAAAGGAAACTACATTTATAATGGATCCATCAAACTACCTAAATGGTTACATGTATTTCAATTACCGATGAAAGTAATAATGCTGCTCAATATTTTGCTAAATTGCAGTTTGAAAACACTTGATAATTTTAAACATGTTAAAATGAATATACATGTACATTGTATACTATAGAAAATCGATGGATGTCCTACAAAAAACCATTTTGGGCATTATAATTTACCTGTCCCACTTCATTTTGGTATGAACCTGAGGGGCAGGATACTTCCGAAGGGCTTCCAGCTGGACAGTAGTGACCAGGGGTACACGTGTAGGCTGTGGGGTTACTGACATTCTGACCGGCAGGACAGTAGTACCCAACAGCACAGGGACCAGTGGGTGCTGACAAGCCCGTTGTCTCGCAATAGTTCCCTATTAAAAACACACCACAGATTCATCCAATGATACAGGATTTACATTCAACACTGCAACATGACAAAAGAATTTTACAACAGTAGCAAAAATTTTAGGCAATTTTTTGTCCATAACTGGTGAATCATGCAAGGAAACTTCAATGTGGCTAATCACAAAATGGTCTTCCTTTCCCAATGAATCACAAGTTCTGCACTTCCCTATTTCTACAGGTTAAAGTTATTCAGTGGTGGGAAAGCATAAATTACCTTCTGTGCAAAGTTTACATCCTGAGAAGTCCACATTTCCAGTTGCATTGGTAAAATAGCCTGGAGGACAGCCCTGTGGGACGGCAGTTCCCTGGGGGCAGTAGTAACCAGTTGGACAGGTACCACCAGAGGCGTCATTCTGTGGGTCAGATCGTGTGGCTCCCAAAGTGCAGTAGTAGCCTGCATCACATGGCCCCGTCACATTGGTCAAACCAGAAGAGCCACAGTAGTATCCTGAAAGTAACACATTTATTGGATACTAACTCAATGGAAAATGAAATGATCCCCTAAGGATAAATACTAGGCAGACAAATAGAATCCATGCACTGGTGAATATTTTCCAATTTCATTATCAGAATACAAATTCAATATACATGTACAGAGTACAGAGCTTGAATGTATTATTATCATAACAATGGGGAGGGAGAGGGGGAAATCCCACATACCTGGAGTGCACGACTGAGGCTGGTCTGATCCAGCTGGACAGAATTCTCCTGGTTGACACTTCCCTCCTGTTTGGTTGACTGGACAGAAACAGGAAGACATGGTATAGTTAAAGGTGGTGATGTCGGTGGGTTGGTTCGACCATGCTCCCCTTACACAGTACCAGCCTGCCATACAATCCCCAGTGGGGAGGGGCAGTCCGGGTGTGGCACAGTATTTACCAGGATCACATGGAACACAGTCAGCACTGGACTGCTTGCCTGTGTAGTTATTATAAGTCCCTATACTGCATGCATATTGGTACATGCTACCAGTTCCTGCCATGCAGTAATGGCCATTGGGGCAATCATTTCCTAGATAGGTAGTGGAATTCTCTGGACAGTAATAACCAGCTGGACACTGTATACATTCAGCCAGGCCAGTAGATGAACTGTAAGTTCCTGCAGGACAACCCAGTGGGTATGATGTTCCATTGGGACAGTAGCTTCCTATGGGACATGGTCCTCCTGTGGAGTCTACCACTGGGTTGTTAGGAGACTGGGCTCCCTCTAAACAGTAGAATCCAGCCGAACAGTCTCCTGAAGGCTCTGTGAGGCCTGTGGAACCACAGTATTTCCCATAAGAACAATGCGTACATTCTGTTTGCAGTGTCAATTTGGTCTGGTTGTTGAAGGTTCCTTGTGGACATGGTTGAGGTGTTGTGGTCTGCTGAGGACAGTAGTGACCCGTTGGACATGGTCCAGCGACTCCAGTGTTGTTGACATCAGGTGATGGTGTGTTTGATCCGGAGGTACAGTAGTATCCAGCATTACATTTACCAGCAACTGTTGTGGCATTTAGCTTATCACAATACCATCCTCCAGTACACTGTGTACAGTTATCTGCATTCCACAGACCCATGGAAGAACTGAATGTTCCAAGGGGGCAAGATTCCCAGACTTGTCCAGTGCCCTCAGGGCAGTAATACCCAGGTGGACAATCATCAGGAGTCAGACCGGTAATACAATAATGCCCTGGTGTGCAGTTCCAGCATTCAGCAGCCCCAGTGTTGGTCATGTACTTGCCATCAGGACAGGGCACTGGTACAGCAGTACCCTCTGGGCAGTAATGTCCTACTGTACATGGGTTTCCAGTAGTTGTGTCATTGGGGGTGGCAGATATTGATTTTCCTGAGCAGTAGTACCCGGCAGCACATGGCCCTGTAGGTGATGTCAGACCTTGTGTGTCACAGTATTGCCCTCCTGAGCAGTCTGTACATTCTGCAGCCAGTGCTAGTCCAGTGCTGTTGGACCAGGTACCTATAAAAAGTCAAAGCATTTTATTATAACTGTATATAGATTGGAAAAAATCAATACTTTCATAAAAAAAAAATCATTTTGGCTTTTAAATTTAGAAACAAATTTTACATGATATTTTTGATAAAATTTATGGCATCATACTCATAACATAAGTATCTGAGTCTTACCAATTGGACACTGATCTGGGACTGAGGTCCCCTGTACACAGTAACGTCCAGCAGGACACAGCTGACCAGTGACTCCATCCGTCGGTGTGGATGTGGAGGAGCCATTAATACACCAGTACTGGGCCAAACATTCACCTGTTAATAGAAAGTAGTTAAAAAGACTGAAACATCATATAACACACACCAGTACTGGGCCAAACAGTCACCTGTTAATAGAAAGTAGTTAAAAAGACTGAAACATCATATAACACACACCAGTACTGGGCCAAACATTCACCTGTTAATAGAAAGTAGTTAAAAAGACTGAAACATCATATAACACACACCAGTACTGGGCCAAACAGTCACCTGTTAATAGAAAGTAGTTAAAAAGACTGAAACATCATATAACACACACCAGTACTGGGCCAAACATTCACCTGTTAATAGAAAGTAGTTAAAAAGACTGAAACATCATATAACACACACCAGTACTGGGCCAAACAGTCACCTGTTAATAGAAAGTAGTTAAAAAGACTGAAACATCATATAACACAGTGACAGTCCAATTTACTACTACTTGGATTTGCATTTTATTGTTTTAAAAATTGCACACATCAAAGTACATGTACTCATACAAATAACTTAAATCAAAAATAAAAGTCAAGCTGTCAAAATGTCCAAGTCTTACAGAATCCCTGTACTACATTCTCCGTATTACTACATTCTAAATACTAACCTGTAACCGTAGTGAGCCCAGCGGATCCACAATACTTCCCGGCATCACATGAAGTACACTCTGAGATATCCTGCAGTTTGGTGTAGGGGTTGTAAGTTCCCACTGGGCATTTATACTGAGTGCTGGACTCGGTACCATTGGGACAGTAATGGCCCGCTGGGCAGGGGTACGGGGAGTAAATGGTAACAGGGGAGTTCACAATGTCACAATAATAGCCTGTAATTGGAAATTCAAGTGTTATGAAAACATCATAACAAAAAAAAGTTTATATGACAAATCTAACTTCTGTTGTGTATTGAAATATTGAAATACACAACTACAATGTAAGACTGTTATGAGGAAGTTTTGAAAAAAAAGTATACTCTACAAATTGTGAAGATTAGGCTGTTTCTACAAACCTGCTGGACATGTTTTACAGGAGGACTGTCCTTGCTGATCTTGATATTGACCAGACGGACATTTGATCTGTTCGAAACTTCCTGTTGGACAGTAGAACCCAGCAGAACAAACGAAAGGGTTACTGGTATTCTGGCCAGTTGGACAGTAGTAGCCTAAAATTTTAATTTAGTCATATAGGTGATATACTGGGTATAGTATTTCTAATCAATTAAATACTCATGATCATTGCAAGCATTTTCATTGTAACATTAAGTACAGGTTACAATTATCTACCTTCATCACATGGCCCAGTGGGCTGTGTCAAGCCCTCATTCTGACAGTAGTAGCCCTGTGTACATAGTGTACAATCTGATGACAAAGTATTTCCTGTCTTGTTCGAAAAGGTGCCTGTTGGACATTTTGGTTGATTGCTTGTGGTTCCAACTCCTATAGATTAAAAAAACAATCCAGTCTCAAAATACATGTACTTGTATTGTTACGATGCATAAACGATATCAATTCTGTTACTGTTTTTATTCTGCTGAAGTTGCACTCAGGGTTTTACTTCTTTTTTTTTTAAATTGAACTGACCGCAGTATCGGCCTGGTGGACAGATATCTCCCGTCACTCCATCAGTAGGATCCGCTCGGTCAGCCCGTCCAGCACAGTAGTACCCTGCCTGGCACTGGCCAGCAGTGGCTGCCAAACCTACAAAATATTGGGCATTTCACAACCTGTTTCAAAAGCATAGCGAGGAAATTATTCTGAATCAACAGATTTCACTTCTTATAATTCCAAAAAAAAAAGCTGCGTCTTTAGTAATAAAATTTTACCAGGTGTGTTGCAGTAGTATCCTTCATCACACACAGTGGGCTCCATGGACCCTGTTGGGCAGTAGTACCCAGGCTGACATATGCCTCCCGTGCTGTTAGCTGGACAGAGACAGTCCCCTGATGTAAAGTTGTTGTAATCTGTGGGAGTGGTTGACCAGGCTCCAAGGACACAGAAGTACCCTACAACACAATGTCACAAAATCCCAGAATGAAAACTAGACATCAATGTGACACACTAACTTGATCTGTGACCCATTGATATAAGTTCATGTATAAGTTTTCAATTGAATAGTTGAAGGGATAGCCTAGAAAAGTCTGGAAGACTATCAAATCCCTGAAATTTGCTATGTCTGAGGTCCTTAATTCTTTCAAATATAGGTCAACAAAACCCAGTCTGACTAAAGCCAGCCCCTACTGTTTCCTTAATGCTTATTTTCAGTCCACAAATGACCTTGAAGACCAGCTTCAGTGAGACTGTTCACTTACATTCAATATGCGAAAGCTTATAAAATGTGTTATGCACAGTTTATGGCCAAAGGAATATGTATTCGAACAATGCTTGAAAATAGGCTCATTTCGTCTTTTCTACAGGTCTTGTAAATATTACGCAATACCATTATTCAATACTGCATCAGATGTCCTCATCTTACATCTTATGGAAGAATAACACATTATCACAATGACCAACTTCCTTTTGAAACTTGTCTTTTAAAATTGTGTTGCCTAGCTGATTAACTCAATAGTTAACATATGAGGCTGTTAATCTGCAATATTATATAATCTGGTCTCGCTGGGGTTTAATTTTTTTTTCTCCAACAACTTTCTACGAAAACTGCATTTTTCCATGAACAAAATATATTCTAAAGTCTCAATTTCCAAATATTACAACTGTACATATCCTCTACTTTCCATTCATAACAATTTTCTCTAGTGTGTTATACCTGTTTAACGCTAATCAAATTGAACTTTTAAACTGTTGTACATACAGAACATACACTAAAACTTCGTCAAACCACCCACCTGCTGAACACTGTCCCGACACAGCACTGAGGCCCTGTGTTCCACAGTAGTTACCACCCGTACAAGGGAGGCAATCGGACTCGCTCTGTCCCATCGCTGTGTCACGGTACGTTCCCTTGGGACACGGATATTCATATGCATGCTTGGTTCCATTGGGACAGTAATATCCAGTGGGACAAAGGAACGTTTCAAAGGAGGTTGTATTTTCGTTACAGTAGTAGCTGGCTGGACACTCCGTACAGTTCCACTGCCCGGTCAGATTGTTATATGTTCCTGCAGGACAGCCCAGGGGAGTGGACGTACCCTCAGGACAGTATCGGGATACTGGACAAGGTCCCCCTATATCTGGCTCATCTCCTATTTAAATAACAATGAAAATAACACTGAACATAACACAAACCTAACATCATATTCAGTTATAATGCACTGTACATTCTTCAATACTTTCCTCAAAAATATTGAGTTTTTCAATTCAGTTTTCAGAAATGGTTTTGTGTTATTCAATTGCAAATTGAGACATACAAGTTATGACTACCAAGATCTAATTCAAAAATCAATATATGCACCCAGGGGTGCATGAGCCAAGTTGCATGGGATACATTGTAAAGTCAGGAATGATGTGGCATATTTATAATTGTGAAGAACTAATTTCAGTTTTAAACTTTTCGAGTTACTGTCCAGAAACCATATTTGTCTGAAGTTTTCAATCTATTTTCGGTCACTGTGACCTTGACCTTTGACCTTTTTTCTCCAAAATCAATAGGGGCCTTGTTTTGCTGGTATCCAACAATATATCCAAGTTTCATTCGATTCAAATTTAAAAAATTTCGAGTTATCCTCCTGAAACCAAAATTTTTGGAATTTTAAATCTATTTTCAGTCACTGTGACCTTGACCTTTGACCTATTTTCTCCAAAATCAATAGGGGTCTTCCTTACCTGGTACATAACAATATTTTAAAGTATCATTTGATTCGGATTTAAACTTTCTGAGTTATCATCCAGAAACCAAATATTTCTGAAATTTTCATTCTATATTCGGTCACTGTGACCTTGACCTTTGACCATTTTTCTCCAAATTTAATAGGGGTCTTCCTTACCTGGTACCCAATAATATATTAAAGTTTCATTTGATTAGATTGCAAACTTTTTGAGTTATCATCTGGAAACCAATTGTTGACGCCCAACCGCCTGCCCGCCAACCCGCCCACATCACCAAACCAATAGCCTAGTTCAACTTCGTTGCAACTCGGCTAAAAAACCTTCAGTGTTCAAAATATTCTCCACCTAAACTGCATGTACTTTGTACTTACCAAGTGGAGTAGGCACATTGTTTCCTCTGAGGCAGTAGAATCCTTGGGCACATGGTCCCGTAGAGTCAGTCAGATTCTCTGATCCACAGTAGTGTCCCAGCTTACATGGCAAGCAGTCATCTTTCTTCTCTCCCTGAGGTACATCTCTGTAAGTTCCGTTGGGACAAGGTAGTGGGTCCTCTGTCTGTACTGGACAGTAGAAGCCCGGTGGACAGGGACCTCCTATACCACTCGTAGTGGCAGCGGTGGGGGTGCTGACATTTACACCTATTAAAAGCACAAAAACCCTCAAATTGCTCCACTTATATATCAAAAGATTTTGTCAGAATCATGCAGAGATAATGTATCATGTCAAAAGTTTTAATTCATTACAAAATGCCTTCCTTCCATCATAAATTGAAATGTGGTTAATGATCAAGTGATGAAGTCTCATAATGTACCTGACTTGCAGTAGTAGCCTGCAGCACATTGCCCTGTTCCTGTGTCATTCAAACTGAAGTCGAAATTAATGGCACCAAGTTTGTAACAATAGAATCCTCCAGAACAAGGCAGGCAGTTAGATTCCTGGGTCATTCCTAAAAATAATGTGTCACAAATTTTTCTAAGCATGTTTATACACAGAAGTTTTACCCCTGTTTATAAAACTATGATATAGACAGTACAATATATATTTGACCTACTGGTACTACTGTACAATTGTTTAATTTTCTGTATTACTTTCACCGGGTAATATGCTGATATTTTTTAAAAACTGATGCAGCATAGCAGGTTTTGGAGTGGGGTGGAGTGCTAATTTTGGCAAAAAATGTTGCTAAAACAATGTTCAGTCAAAATTATTGGCATAACCCTATCTCCAAAATTTGCCAAATTTTACAGCCACCAAAAAAAACCCTGCTGTACAGTAAGTAACAGAAGATTGGTATTGTGTAATGGAATATGATCGTGCTATAAAAATTACTTGCAAACAAATTAATTTTAGGAAAATATTTTTTACCACATGTATTGTTTCTCATACTGACCATAATCAGGGTTGTATGTGCCTGTAGGACATGGAGGCTGGTCAGCTGTGGTGTTGCCAGGACAATATCTACCCCTGGGGCATCTCAGTGGGTCCACCTCTCCTGAAACACAGAAATACCCTGCTGGGCAGTCGAAACAGTAGGAGTACCCTGTGGTGTTCATGTAGGACCCTGCTGGACAGGCTAATGGGGTGCTAGTTCCCTCGGGGCAGTAGTGACCCTTCGTGCAGGGGTCACCTGTAGCTCCTCCATCCATGGGTGTGTCCGAATAGGCCCCCGATTTACAGTAGTACCCAGCAGTACAGTTCCTGTTGGGGGCAGTCAAACCTGGACCGACACACGCCTTACCTCCGTCACAGGCAGTGCAGTTACTCTCTCCCATGTTTCCTACATGAATAAAGTCTATATTAGCAACATTTAACAAATGATTGTCACCTCCCCCAAATAGAACTCTTATAACTCAACATATTTCTGTATGCCCCATATTAACCAATAAATAACTAATAATACCCTCTATCAAAGCATAAAATCAAACTATATACAGTAGTGGGTGGATTATCTTTCATTTTCTTCTTGACTTTGAAAGCCATATCAATTTCTTCCAACTTTGAATTTAGTAGATTTTACAATTAATTTATTAATGGATTACATGTATCTTTCATTTCCTTCTTGACTTTGAAATTTAGTAGTTTTTACAACTGATCTGTGAAGGTAGTCGTACTCACCTGTGTAAGCACTGTATGTTCCATTTGCACAAGGGAAATGCTGATAATCTCCTGTACCTTCAGGGCAGTAGTATCCAGGAGGACAGAGGTCACCAAATGTTTGTCCAATGGGATCAGTCATGTTAGATCCTAACGTACAGTAGTGACCAGCAGAGCACTGCGTCACAGCATCAGGAAGTCCCACAGAATCACAGGCATACCCAGTGGTGCACGGATCACAGTGGTTCTCCTCGTACTTCCCTGTGTCCTTCAAGAACGTACCTCGAGGACAAGGTGTAGGATAGCTGCTGCCCTCAGGACAATAGTATCCTCGGGGACAGAGAATCTGATCAACTGTACCAGTCCCATTACAGTAGTATCCTTGACTGCATAGGTCGCATTGTGAAGACTGTTCGGCAAGCTGGAACTGACCGGCTGGGCAGGGTTCTGGCTTGAAGGCCCCCTCTTTGGTATAGTGACCAGCTGGTGTGGAATACTGGGTTGGGACTCCTGATCCACCTGTACAATAAAATCCTGCTGCACACAAGGATGAGGCTGCAGTGCTACTAGAACCAGCACAGTAATATCCAGGATCGCATGGAATACAGTCAAATTTAGTCTTGGCTCCAGCACTTTTACTGTACTCCCCAACAGGACATGCAGAAGGAGTGGCAGACCCAGCTGGACAGTATCCTCCAGCAGGGCAAAGTCCTCCAGTGAGGCCATCTGGTGGAGCCGAGGAGTAGGCTTTTTCTCTACAGTAGAATCCAGGATCACACACGTCTGTCGGAGCAGTTCGTCCAATACCGTCACAGAAGTAACCCCCGGGGCACGGGGTGCAGTCAGTACTTCTACGCAGACCTGTAGAATTGCTGTATGTTCCCAGTGCGCAGGGTTGTGGGAAGGTGCTTCCACTAACACAGAAAGAACCCGCTGGGCAATCAATGGGAATAGCTAGCCCCTCTCTGTCACAATAATAACCAGATATACACTCGGCACAGTCCTGGAATGACTCCTTAGCTGATCCATTTCTGTAAAATCCAATGGGGCAAGGGTAGGACTCTGGTGCAGCTGTACCAAGAGGGCAGTAATATCCTCCGGGACAATCCCCTGCAGGGGCAGACAACCCCTCAGGAATACAGTACATTCCAGGTGTACACTGCTGACACTCAGACACCTGTTTCAGACCATACTCAGCATTAAATGTTCCATTCGGACAAGGAACTGGGTAGGGATTAACATCTCCCTTTGGACAGTAGTGACCTTTTCGACATTTGTCTTGGACAAGATTAGGAGCCTTGGTCATCCCTGGTGGACACTCCAGACCAGCTGGACATATCCGATCACTGTACATGTAGGTCATACTGGTGGCATTCAGATCACAGTAATATCCTGCCTCACATGTGGTACAGGCTGAGGCTCCACTGTCAGAGTAGTTCCCCTTGTCACATATAATGGGGTTTACATTCCCAGTCCCAGGACAATAGTACCCAGCAGTACAGTCCACACAATAAGTGATGTTCTCTCCTTTGATCTGATCATTATATTTACCACTGCAATAAACAGAAGCATTTTAAAATTCACCTCACATTGGTTCATGTCGTCTGTTTATCAAGGAGCAAATTCATTTTCAGACTGCTTATAACAGAGAAACCTGAAACCTCTCATTTTGCTTTGATTTATCGAGATCTTTCCACCCACGCAAGAGAATAGCTAAAGATTTTGCAAATGGTTACTTATAAAAATATGATGATGAATAAAGAGTGAGAACTTACGCTGGGCAGGCAGTGGGCAGTACTGAGGCCTGTGGACAGTAGTGACCCTCTGGACAATCGTCACACTGCTCCCAGGCCGTGTTCCCAGTCTTGTTACTGTAGGACCCGGCATGGCATGGATTGGAGGTGGCACTTGGGGTACCTGCACATAACAGGGGGTATTTATTTTATGCATTGATGAAAATAACATTAACTTTAGCATACAGATTTATTCAAATTGTACATCGAAATCATGCATGCATGCCTTTATACCTTACATGAATTAGCTTTTAACATCGGTTGGAGGATTTATGCAGTATTTCACATTAAAAACAAATGGGTTTTTTCACACATTGACTACCATTATTAAGGTTTTAAGCAAAACTGATCCATTTGTATGTAATAATTATAGCATCATTCACTTTACCTAGTATACCGTATACCACTTAATAATGTATATTTCAGATTATAAAATAACTTTTTGTCATTTTCTTCTAAAGCACAGCTTCTAAACACAGTCCATAGTTCTGCAAACAACAGAGGTAAACTTGAAGGAGATATACATAAAATACAGAGGGTTCCCGTAGATTCCATCAGGTTGGACAACTTAAAATAAGCATGCAAACATGGAGGAATGAGCATCAACAATTGCACAAGGCACATGTATCTTTAGAAATTCCCCTCCCCCAAAACTCATGCTGGTTTTATGCTATGTCACATGATTTGGGGAATACTGTTACCATGGAAATCTGACAACAATGACTGATGGATATAATACTCACTGGCTCCCACTACAAATAGTGGAACATTACAGGATAATACAGGTATATGGTTAAAGTCGTTAGTTACACAACAATTAATGTCTAGGATAATTCTACTGGTTAGTTACATGTAATACATGATTTAAGTATAGTGTGTAGTGACTACATTTTAATGTTAAAAAGCATGAATGAATACGACACATCAATACATTACTTGAAAATACATTATATATATTCAAACAACACTCAACATCCGAAGTGTCGAATCTCATAGTGGATGCGAGGTCAAATGAATAAGGATATAAAAAGCACTAAATATGACCAACGATACAAACACTGTTGTTCGTGTCGTTGGTCATTTTTAGTGCTTTATACATATATATATATATATATATACACACTTTACTTTGGTAAATTATATCCACATTACATAAAATTTTATCTATCTAACAAATAAGGACAAATTTACTTGGTTGATGATTAATGAAGACAAACCAGTAATTGTCAAATTGAGTGAATATTTAGTGCAAACTTTCAGAAAAAGAAGTGATGCTTTAAAACTGCAAAAATCATTATAGTTTATTATTCATATGTTGGTATAATACTAATACTGTCCATTTACTTGTGTATACACATGATTAGCAATTCATATATGTATGTACTTGTTTCCCCAACATGCTGCATCCACATGCAGTTTGCAGTCTATGTAACCTGTAGTTAATGTTGTAAACTTTCTTTCTTTTTTGAATTTCCTTCTTTATAAACTGTCTTACTATTATGCCCTCTGGGCCCAAAATTGGAATAAACTTATCTTATCTTATCTATACATGTATTTATCTTTAAAGTATGTTGAGTCCTCAGTAGATTAATTAATTGAATTACTAAGAAATCTATAACCACAAACTGAGAATTCTAATAGACTGAGTATGTATATATATTTTAAAAAAAGAATTCAAAGTTTAAAACAAAAGCATATTAGAACAGAAATAAAAACAGAAAACATGTAATACACGTCATTCCGTTTCACTCTTAACACTTTCACTCTCAGATCACATAATATCGAGCACCGAATACAGTTGCTTCTGATCATTGTGTATTTTGTTTTTCATAGATCTTCCTAAAGCAACTACAATATGCAGTGAGTAAAACGTGACCAAGGAATATAATATTTCTATGTTGGTAATACGAATCTATCACAAAAGATTTCAGGAAAACTAAAGAGATTTAGAATTTGTCTGCCAGTTTAAATATATTCATTTGAAGGAAATTTGTAACGGAGATTAATTTCTAATTCTACAATTGATTTTTGAATCTTACCATCTGGACACCAATGCCCCTTGTCACACAGACCAGTGGGTGTGGCCGACCCCTCCAAACAGTACCAGCCCCGGGGACACACAGTGCACTGTTCCACCTTGTAGAGATTGGTCAGGTTGGTGTAGGTTCCTGCAGGACAAGGGTACTGGGTTGGTGAAGCTGTACCATCCGGACAGAAGTGGCCCTGGCCACAAGGAACCGGCGGTTTTTGCTGTCCACCTGTTCCGACAAGGCAGGCCTTAGTGGATCTGCAGGTCTCACACTGAGATTGTGCGGTCAGGTTCTTGAAGTCAGTAAACGTACCAGCTGGACAGGCATACTCTGGTTGGTTTGGTAAATGGTTTCCCCCAGGACAATAATATCCAGGAGAACATGGATAGTCTGGTTTTGCCAGGCCATGTTTAGTACAGGCTTGTCCTGCAATACACGGTTGGCAGTCAGTAGATGCTCCCCTCTCTGTGTATTCATTAAACGTCCCTGGACTACATCCAGTTGGTGTGTGTGTTCCAGCTTCACAGTAATGTCCAGCAGGGCAAGACTTGCAGCTCTGCAATCCAATTGCTCCTTCTTCCTCTGTGTATTTGCCTGCTGGGCAATTTATTGGAGCTGTTCCCGAGCCTTGGGGGCAATAAGATCCTCGGGGGCAAATATAACCATCATACATGGGATCATCAGTACCTGGCGGGCAGTACCTTCCTGCAGGACAATCAATACATTCAGTTGCAACAACTGCTCCAAGATTATTGTAGAACTTGCCATGTGGACATGGAGTGGCCTTGTAATCACCAGTTTTAGTTGGGCAATAATGTCCTCTTGGACACAGAAGACTGTTGGTTGGAACACCAGCTGTTCCTGCAGGACAATAAAATCCTTGAGGGCAGTCCGGACAGTCTGTTGCTGCTGTAAGTCCCTCTGTTGAACCATAGGTTCCCATATCACAAGGTGTTTCAACTGTTGCCCCTGCTGTGCAATAGTATCCCAATGAACAGATGGCTGTAGGGGGGTCTTTCCGAGTACTTCCAGCAGGACAGAAAAACCCAGCATCACAGTCAGTGCAAGTAGTAGCTCCTGCAGCACTGTATTTTCCAACAGCACATATGACTGGTTTCTGGTTATTATTGGCACAGTAGTATCCAGCAGGGCATTGAGTGCAGGAGGTCTGTCCACCCAGACTGTAATACCCAGTTGTACATCCTGTTCCTGCCGCTGTCGTGGAAGAGCACTCATCCCCAGCTGGACATACAGTGCATGCCTTGGCTCCAGCTAGGGAATAATAGCCAGCAGCACATACCACAGAGTAACTATCATAAATAGTCGGACACTCATAACCCGCGGTGCATGTCACACAGGCAGCTTTCCCTCCATCACTGTAAGTACCATCGGTGCATATATTCTCTGTGGCAGTTGTGGTAGACGGACATTCATATCCAGGTGGGCACACTGTACAGCTGGTGCTTCCAGCTACCGCATACGAGCCTGCGCTGCAGGTGATGCTGGAGGCACTGTTTGTTAGAGGGCAGGCCTGACCAGCTGGACACTGGGTACAGGATATCTGACTTCCTATTGAGTAGGTACCAGGCAGACACTGGGCATTCTGACTTCCGTCCACATTTGGACACTCCCAGCCAGCTGGACATGCAGTGCAAGTAGCAGATCCTGCAAACGCATACTCTCCAGTCCCACATGTATTCTGGGTGCTTGCTGTTGTATCTGGACAAGCTTTACCGGCAGGACAGAGGGTGCAGGAGGACTGGGAACCAGTGGAATAACTCCCTACAATAAAATAATCCTTACTAAACAGGTGATCTGAGTTTAACTTCACTGAAATCAATCTTAATTAAATCATACTCAAACAAAGACAAACATGGATTAAGATTGCATGCATTTCACTATCTTACAAAAATCACTTTACCAGTATTATGTTGACTTGCACTGACTTAGTTACTATGCCTGTTCCATATTTCTAATTTTACCTGAAGGACACTGATATTTGTTGGTAAGAGATGACGTGGATGGACAGGCATAACCTGGATCACAGTTTGAACAACTGGTAGTGCCCCCTAGTGAGTAGGTGCCTGCTGCACACACAACAGGGGCAGCAGAAGTGGTAGCACAAGAATAACCAGCTGGACAAGTTGTACAGGAAGTGGATTTTACCAAGGAATATTCTCCAGCAGCACATGCAGTCTGGTCTGGTCTGTATTAAATAGAATATATGATTGATTTTTATTTCTCATGAAAAAAAATTAAATGTACATGTGTCTGCAATATTTTATCTGTCAAACATGAACATGTCATGATTTTAAAAATATTACAAACACTCAAAAGACAGACTTTCATGCAGTGGTAATCTGCTCAAGTAACTTTTACAAAAGTTCAAACTTACGCATTAGCTGGGCAATAAAATCCTGCCTGACAGTCGGTGCACGTGGTCTGCCCCTCCAGGTTCTGAGTGTGTGTCCCGCTGGGACAGTTGATGGGGGAAATGGAGGGGAAAGGACACATTTTGCCAGCTGGACATTTTGTGCAGTTCATCTCTCCAGCCAGACTGTAGTATCCGGAACTACACAGAGTTGCTGTGCTACCACTGCACTCGGAACCCGCCGGGCAAATACTGCATCCAGAACCCTATAATACAACACAGAATCTTCACCAAGTGTTTACATAAAAATAACCTACCACTAGAAACAGTATTTTTAATGTTATGGTATATTTATCAACATGCTACAGAATTTTTATCATGATAATTTGATACATGTACATCTATACACTGAGCTTCTATATTTTTATTTTTACTGTACACTGCATGGAAATCAGTAAATCTAGCACATGTTTCTCACACCAAAAATGATTCCTTACTGAAGGACTGTAATATCCCGTTCCGCAGCTGGTGGGTGAGCCCGAGTCACAGGACTGACCCGCAGGACACGATGTACAGGATGTTTGTCCAGCACTGGAGTAAGTCCCACTGGGACAGGGCACAGGGGAAACATTGTTCGCACTACAGGAAAATCCGGCTGGACATTGGGTACACGAAGTTGTCTGTAGGAAAGAATCATGAATATGAATGATAATGAAATTCAATATGGAAAAGGTGAAAGGTCAAATAACTTAGAATAACATCTTGCTATTTTAAAGATATGGAATACATTAAAACAGAAATTATCCCATGCTTTCATCATTTAAATATCAACTGTGATACAGATAATCCAGATATATTTTTCCTTATGGTAATTCCATCCCTCTAGCATTACAGGTTCAATCTTATATTTGATTGTTGATTCTTCAAATAATATATCTTAGTAACAAATAAAAATGATGAAATAAGTATGTTGCGGTATTAATAATTTTTTTATCAATTAGCACACATATACATGTATCAACATCAGAAAATTGCAATTTTCCTTAAACAGAATTATCAAAATTTCACAAGAACTGCTTAAAATGGTATAATAATATTCATAACAATTTCATGAAACTGTTTCTTAAAAAATATATAAAATGTTTGTGAAAAATAAAGTAAATCTATCGTATAATGGACTTGATAAATAATATAATGAAAACAGAGTTATATTGCCCTTGGAATCAAAATTTTGAAACATAATTGATTATTCATATATAACTTTGACTTCTGAAATATTTTATGGTTAGGAAGATTTTTTATAATAACTATTGAAAAAAGACTCCAACAAAATTCATGTTCCTGTCATGCATAAATCTTATTAAATCATTGACTTTCCGAAATCTTATGACGTTACAGGAGGGTGGAACTCTGTTATCATATTTTGTAAAATGAAAAACTTTCCATGCAAAGCATGCCTCTTTGTGACATAAACATGGCTTCCTATATGAAGATATCTAGACATTGAACAAGCAAAGGATTTCTATTTAACCAATAGTGAATATGATATAGCAGACTGCCATATTTGTCATTTGCTATGATTCTAGAGGAAAATACCTCCAAGACACGAATGACAATATCATTTAAGTTTTAGCAAATTCTTGCCTTTCCAGAGAGACTGTAATACCCTGATGAACATGCAACTGGAGTTGTTGGATCCAGACACTGAAATCCGGCTGAACACTGAGAACAGGCAGAGGCCCCTGCGCTGCTGGTATATCCTAAAGAATCATCAGTAAATCTTTCAATAATCAGAACTTAAAAATCTATGAGTTACAACATATCTGTACAGGTATGTGTGAAATGATGTATTTCATCTGGCACAATCCTAAAGAAAAAATACAACAACCATTTCAACACAGCTAAATGATATTTTATGATCTACCTGGTCCACAGGTTGTACATTCCGTCTGTCCCAAAGCACTGTAGTACCCTGAATTGCAGTTAGTTGGGCTTATGAAGTTTGATCCATCGAAACATTTTTGTCCACCTGGGCATTGAGAACAGGAGCCAGCCTTAACACTACTGTAGTAACCATTGGGGCACGCCTAAAGAAAAGAAAATCAGAAATTCATGCAGTTTTAAAAAAGAAAGAAATCTACAAACCAACACATTTACATAAATTTCTCACAGACTAGAGGGGGGGGGGGGGGGGGGGGTCATATATCACATCTTTTGGTTATAATTATCAAAAGCACATGTTTAACCATCTACATATCCATTATGACACACAGTGCACAACCTCTACTTTTGCTGAAGTTCAATTTTCACTTAGACAAGACCAGGAGTAAACTCAAAGTTTTATATCTTGTATACATCTAGTAATTACAAAGTAATGTCACAAAGTTTTTGAATAAACAAGAAATGTTTTATAAACATATATGCCGCCCCCCCCCCCCCCCCCCCCCCCCCCCCCCCCCCCCCCCCCCCCCCCATGGCAATATTGAAAAGAATAAACTTTGCATTTGGATTGTCTGCAATGATAATGAAAAATATAAGTTATCTACTAGTCAGGGCCAACCATAATTATAAGTTTGATCTCTCAAGACTCTGAGCAGATATTTCCAAATATCTAGTCATTTGAGTCATGATCTTTGACCTTATGACTTGAAAATCAATGGGAGTCATCTACTCTTCAGGGGAAACCAATGTACCAAGTCTCCCAAGCAAAGGATTCTCAAGATACTGAGTGGGCAATATCTTATGTCCAGAGTAGTTTGACCATTGACCTTTTACTTTGTGACCTTAAAATCAATAGGGGTTAAATCTACTCCTTAGAATGTATCAATGTACCAAGTTTGATGTCTGTCAAGCAACATGTTCTCAAGATTTTGAGTGTACAATATCTTATGTCCAGTTTGACCCTTGACCTTAAAATCAATAAGGTTTATCTACTCCTTAGGATAAACCATTTTACCAAGTTTGATGTCCATCAAGGATTTTCATTGGACAAAATCTTACTGAGTTCAGTTTGACCCTCTACCTCTGACCTTGTGACCTGAAAATCAATAGGGTTCATCTACTCTCTAGGGGCAAATACTGTACCAAGTTTGGTAACTGTGAAGCAAAGGGTACTTTAGATATTGAATGAACAAGACTTGATTTACAGACCGACAAATACAAAACATTATGCCCCCTCTTTTTAAAAGGGGGGGGGGGGGGGGGGCGAAAAATACTTCACATACTGTCTTACCGTGCAAGTTTCCTGTCCAGCCAAGCTGAAAGTCCCTGCAGCACAATCTACAGGAGTGGCTGTTTTATCCAGACAAGATTGACCACTGGGGCACTGAATACAGGAAGTCTGGCCAGTGCTGGACTGGTATTGACCATTACTACAAACCACACTGCCCAAAGTGGGAGAGGCACAGTAGGTTCCCGCTGGACAGTCCAAACAGTGAGTTCCATTGGTGTATTGGCCATTCTGAAAAACATAAATCAAAATGCAACACCCTAATGATAAACCAGTACTGGATACCGGACATAGATTTCTGGTCACAACAGAGACTTATGCTTAGGGGGTAGTTTTATAATACTGGTAAAAAAAAATGAGATTTTCTGATACTTGTTTTCTGGCACTTACCGTGCAAGCTGTCTCAGTTCCTGCTAAACATGCAGATCCAGCTGGACATGTGGTACAGGACGTGGCACCAGCCAGGGAATACTGAAAGTGGACGACAAACCATTAATTCTCACTGATCCAGTAATAGATGTACCAGAATTCTTCATTCAAGTGATTTAACTGTTGCAATCAACAACAATACAGAGCACAGCACTCCTCAAATGTTGCAATGTGTTTTCAAATCCACCCTAATACTGAACTATGTATTGACCAACCTGACCACTGGGACAGGCCACAGGGGCTACAGTGGGGTCAGAACAGCTGGACCCAGCGGGACAAATGGTACAGGTCGCTTTTCCTGTTGTGTCAGCATAGTAACCTGTGGGACACTGCAAAATAACAATTTCAAAAACAGTAAACACATCAGTAAATTTATTGTCTATCACTAACATGACATAATTTTTGTGAATATTCCATTTCTTATCACTAGTATACATGTACATATGAAAAAATACTCATCAACAACCTTATTTTCATATCAACCCCACCTTGTAAAATTCATGACAAAATAAAGTTATCACAATAAAAATTGATTTACAGCACACAAGGAGAAAGATCTTTTTTCTGTTACTTACAGATTTACAGGACTCCATTCCCCTGCCATCTTGATACTCTCCTACGGGACAAGCTTCCTGTGTTACAGTCTTATTCGAACATTTGTAACCTGTTAGTAAAGTTGCATGTTTAGTATGTACTTAGTAGTACTGATGAGAAAACCCTTGCTTTAAACTTTCCCTAGCCCTTATTCTCAAGAGATTCCATTTTGCCCCTTTCGTACCTTGTGCACACTCTGTACAACTGGTCTGGCCTGTACTGGTTTGGTAGTAGCCTGTCGGACAAGCCAAGGGTTCTGACATGCTATCTGTCGGACAGTAATATCCGGCAGCACAGGGCTTACAGCTTGCGCTGGCATTGTTGGCATAATTTCCTGCTGTACATAACACAGGGCTGGAGCTGGTACTGGCACATGAATACCCCCCAGGGCAGGGAATACAGGCTGTGTTTCCTCCCAGCGAGTAGTAACCACTGTTGCAGGCAGTTCCTACAGTCAAAAGCATGACAAATGAATTGAAGAAATCGGTCATGGTTTTGAATCACAACATGCATAATTCAATTTCAACTTACTTGCGGTAGTTGTAGGACACTCGTAGCCTGCCTCACACGCGGTACAGCTGCCTGCTCCACTTCCTGTTTTGTAGGTCCCCACAGCACATTGAGTACAGGATGTCTGGCCAGCAGAACTGTTCAAGAAAAAGATAAATTATCAAAGATTTCCTTAAAATTTGTTCCAAAGGCATAGTCACTTATCTAGAGCTTGTAGGTCCTTTTAATTCAGTCTTACCCTCCATTTGATAGATCTGTACGTGAATAAGTTTTTCTTTGAGTGTTTACCTATATTCTCCTGGTCCACACGATGATGGTACCGTGTTCTTGGTGGGACATGCTGATCCTGCAGGACATTCTGTACATGATGTTGATTTCAGTGAATCTGCATACCAACCGTCCAGACAGTCGTAGCAATAAGAGGAGCCCTCAGGACTGTACTTTCCTTGCACACAGTCAATGGCTGCTGCAGTTACATCAGTGCATTTCTGGCCTGTCCACACGATGAAAACATTTAAGTCAACTAAACTCTTTCTAAAGACTGTATCAACTAAACAAGTAACATTTTCCCCAAAAACTCAAGGGAGAAAAGTAACATCAAATTTAACGTGTATATATCTTATTTGAAAAACCTACCAGCAGGACAGGGTGAGCAGGCAGTAGCACCAGCTGAGGGAGCATACGTTCCATTCCCGCACGCCTCTGGGGCGGTCATTCCATTCACTGGACACTGGTGTCCCTTGTCACAGCTTGTACAGGAGGAGGCTGCTGATCCTGAATACGTCCCAGCCAGACACTGAGTAGGGCTAGAGGTGGTGGGACCTGGACACGAAAATCCTGCTGGGCAATCACTGCACAAGGTGGCTCCTGCACTGCTGTATTTGGTGGCACCACAATTTGTTTCCGTGGTGGATGAGCAGAAGTGTCCCGCTGAGCATTGTGTGCAGCTCACTGCACCAGCTGCGCTGTAGAAACCTAGAACAGCAAGGTTATCATCAGTCTACAGTAGTCTATTATTTCTATTTGTCTATAAGTGAACGTGAAGATTTCATTTCATTAGTTATATAACACTGCTTAACTGTGCACAGTAAGTGGCATGCATTGTATAAACATGTAATCTGTAAAAAATAAACCTATTCTGTTAATAAAGGGATTTTATAGTTATCAACTGATACATTTTCAAAAAAAAAAACAACTTAATATCCTGAGTGCAGATGCAAAACTGAAACAAAAGAACCGATATTAAT
Organism: Ostrea edulis; assembly: GCF_947568905.1. Classification (NCBI taxonomy): domain Eukaryota; kingdom Metazoa; phylum Mollusca; class Bivalvia; order Ostreida; family Ostreidae; genus Ostrea; species Ostrea edulis. The sequence continues at coordinate 19,001,335 of NC_079168.1, forward strand.
ATCAAACAACTCCTGGCCTTCTTTCTGAAACCTTGTAGAGCCATACAAATGCTTCCAAACTACATGTATTATAATTATTAATATTAAACAACTCCTGGCCGTCTTCCTGAAACCCTGTTCAGCCATACAAACGCTTCCAAACTACATGCATTATAATTATTAATATAAAAAGTAAAATATCAGAAAGATTAACAAAACTTTACAAATAGGTTTGATTTATATATTGTATTTGGAACCAATCTGTACAGATATAAGGACTCCAACAAAGATCAGGGTAAACTATGGGTATCTTTTTGGCCTCAAACAAAATAAAAAAAACTCATGTCAACAAATGGTGTACAACTGTTCAATAGAATACTAACATTTCATGATTTTTTTGTTCAAATGTAAAAATGAGAACATTTGTATGTGATGACATGCATGTATTTTTGGATTTTCATGCATGTATCAGACATGCCAAACATCGGAATTTTTTTTTGAAAATATCTTTAATATTCATGGCTGATTAAGCTCCCATAGTGTGCCTATCTCTTTCACAACAAACATTAACTGGTAAAAATATTGGACGAAATGTACAATATTATTATGAAAAGAGTGTTAGCACATTGAAAAATTAAGAGTTTGTACAGATCTAATATATTTACAGCATTGTTCTCCACAACCACTAAAACATACAACAATATTATAATTAAACATATTATCAAATACATGCACAACTGGTATACTGTGTCTAACTATTAAGGAATAACTAAATATTAAACAACTAAAAAAAAAAATTCAACATGCAGACATACCACCACATCACATGCAATACCATGACATTAATGGATCTTATTATAAGGTGTTAGTTACAGTTTCTCAGCATGCAACCAATGAATTTACAAAACACCATACAAGCCCTCCACATGCATAACTCTCTGTGTGTACAATGGATACCTGTGGGACAGTTGGTACATCCAGCATCTCCCTGTACACTGTACTGACCAGCCAAACACTCGGAGGGAACACCTGCTGAACTGATGCAGTCTTTACCACCAGGACAAACACTACAGTTACTGGCCCCAGACTCGCTGTACTGACCACTCGGACACGGCCGACAGCTCATCTCTCCCTCTACACCGAATGTACCCGCACTACAAGGCTGGCTGGAGTTGGTGTTACAAGACATTCCTGCACCACACACTGTGCAGGAGGAAGCACCGACACCACTGCTGTAATATCCTACAGCACAGTTTGTGCACATCCCATCTCCTTCCCCACTGTAGGATCCTGGGGGACAGTTGCTTGGTGTGGCTGTTTGACACGATTTCCCTGATGGACAGATTGTACAGCTCCCGGATCCAGCTGCACTGTAGTATCCTATCATTGGTCAGCACAAATGGAGAATAACATTTAAATAAACCAAAGTTTTACACTATCATTCATTCCTCAAGAGAATATTCTTAGCTTGTAGTTTTTCAATGAAACGTGTTAATAAAAAGCAAGAAAATAATCAACTTTACACTAGGTGATGGACAGATGCAGAAAATGTTGATATCCACTTTGATATTTTTTGACAATGACATTAATATTTTTTAAATGCACACCTGGACTACAAGCCGTACAGCCACCACTGCCCACAGTGCTGTAGGTCATTTCTGGACAATCAGATGGAACACCAACACTACTAGAGCAATTCTTGCCACCAGGGCAAACTGTACAACTGCCTGACCCTGCAGTGCTGTAATGCCCTGCAGGACATGGAGTACAGGCAGACACATTCAGGGCACTATAGGTCCCTGCAGGGCAATCTGTGGGAGTCAGGGCCGGGTTGGAGCAATCTTTGCCCACTGGACATTCTGAACATGAACTGGAACCTGGAGTGCTGTACATCCCTAGAAAAGGTTTAATCATTCCACAATTTCAATGTTTGACTTGTTCATATCAACTAAACCCCGAATATAAAGCATCATGGCTAAAATCCTTTCATCAGAGATGCTTTAGAATGCTGAAGCATAGAAAATTAGTTAAGAAATTAATTAAAATGATTGATAAATTTAATTATCTCCATTGAGAGTTATTTCCACCCACATAAAGACATTGTTGAACATATAGAGAAATTTCATTGCTCTGTATTTCTGGCACCTCCAGCTGTTGGAGCTAAAAACATAATCTTCAACTTTTAAATCTATCACATTGATACACCACAACCAAGTTACCACAACCTGATAAGTTCTATTCATGCATACAAATATATGTTAATCAATGTGTTCAATCATGGACCACTGCCTTTATACTGATACATGCAATTCAATATGCATAACATTCATTAACCCACAATGCATTTCAAATCGTGTGAAATATAATCAGTACTACAGAAATAATAGAGATTTATGGATGAAACTCAACATCTGATTGTATCCATGTGTTACTGGTATCTCCAACAAGTGAGAACGAATAAATGACATGCAGAAGACTCAAGAAGAGATTAAATGTTTAAAGATTCATATGAAAAAGAATACCTGGTGTATATACATGTATACAAGTATAACATATAGGAGTGAGTTACATAACTTCTGTGACCATAAATCAGGATTCCTATAAATACATTGAAGTATGTATTATAAAATAACTGTTAATAACTTCCATCTCAGCATGCATAGATATTCAATCCTAAAACAACACCAATGCACATGCACGACTCCCTGTGTGTACAATGGATACCTGTGGGACAGTTGGTACATCCAGCATCTCCCTGTACACTGTACTGACCAGCCAAACACTCGGAGGGAACACCTACTGAACTGTTGCAGTCTTTACCACCAGGACATACACTACAGTTACTGGCCCCAGACTCGCTGTACTGACCACTCGGACACGGCCGACAGCTCATCTCTCCCTCTACACCGAATGTACCCGCACTACAAGGCTGGCTGGAGTTGGTGTTACAAGACATTCCTGCACCACACACTGTGCAGGAGGAAGCACCGACACCACTGCTGTAATATCCTACAGCACAGTTTATGCACACCCCATCTCCTTCCCCACTGTAGGATCCTGGGGGACAGTTGCTTGGTGTGGCTGTTTGACACGATTTCCCTGATGGACAGATTGTACAGCTCCCAGATCCAGCTGCACTGTAGTATCCTATCATTGGTCAGCACAAATGGAGAACAACATTTAAATACAGTCTTACATTATCATTCATTCCTCAAGAAAATATTTCTAGCTTGAAGTTATTCAATGAAACGTGTTCATAAAAAGCAAGAAAATAATCAGGAACTTTACACTAGGTGTTGGAAAGATGCAGAAAATGTTGATATCCACTTTGATTTTTTTGACAATGACATTAATATTTTTTCAATGCACACCTGGACTACAAGCCGTACAGCCACCACTGCCCACAGTGCTGTAGGTCATTTCTGGACAATCAGATGGAACACCAACACTACTAGAGCAATTCTTGCCACCAGGGCAAACTGTACAACTGCCTGACCCTGCAGTGCTGTAATGCCCTGCAGGACATGGAGTACAGGCAGACACATTCAGGGCACTATAGGTCCCTGCAGGGCAATCTGTGGGAGTCAGGGCCGGGTTGGAGCAATCTTTGCCCACTGGACACTCAGAACATGAACTGGAGCCTGCAGTATTGCTAAATGTGCCTGTAACATCCAAATTTGAATTCTGAAGTAGATAATATTTGTTTTCAACTAGCAACAATAAAATACACGATTAATTCAAGTATATTCTTGAAATGATATGAACATAAGCATACAGATAGTGACCATGTAATAATGTTTTTCAAACATCAAGTATTGATAATAGAAATCTTTAAAAACAATCAATAATTTGTATTTCAATGTTTCGTGTCTTTCCTTGCAACAAAGATAACAAAATGACAAGTATACCAAAGTGCAGTACGTGCCTTCATTTACTGTCCATGCAATCTCAAATCGATTAAACTTATCATAATCTTATTCCTTCCGTGTCTTAAAAAGCACTGCTTAGTGGATGATAACATTCAAATTCAAATCAAACAAAAGAGCATTTTCCGTGTCTGATTCAAATAGTGATTCAAATGGATTACATAGATTTAATAACCCAAACATTAAAACTTTTAAGAATATTATCAGAAATATGTATTATGTTGTGGGCACAAAATATTCTTTTTTATGAAGACGGATGTATATAGGCTTATGTAATAGATTCCATGGAGATGCACGGCATCTAACCAATAGACCAGAAATCAAAAAAGATGGCATTAAGTGTTCTGTGCTATCCATTAGATTTTCAGTAAACAAAAACAGACAGACTGATTGACAATGGACACACAAATGGAAAGGAAACATAGAGTCCAAACCATTTTCACCAGTGAGGAATGAAAAAGAACATGGACAGTCACAAGCAAACACTGTTCTTCAACAACACAAGCCCCGCTACATGCATAACTCCCTGTGTGTACAATGGATACCTGTGGGACAGTTGGTACATCCAGCATCTCCCTGTACACTGTACTGACCAGCCAAACACTCGGAGGGAACACCTACTGAACTGTTGCAGTCTTTACCACCAGGACATACACTACAGTTACTGGCCCCAGACTCGCTGTACTGACCACTCGGACACGGCCGACAGCTCATCTCTCCCTCTACACCGAATGTACCCGCACTACAAGGCTGGCTGGAGTTGGTGTTACAAGACATTCCTGCACCACACACTGTGCAGGAGGAAGCACCGACACCACTGCTGTAATATCCTACAGCACAGTTTGTGCACATCCCATCTCCTTCCCCACTGTAGGATCCTGGGGGACAGTGGCTAGGTGTGGCTGTTTGACACGATTTCCCTGATGGACAGATTGTACAGCTCCCAGATCCAGCTGTACTGTAGTATCCTATCATTGGTCAGCACAAATGGAGAATAACATTTAAATAAACCAAAGTTTTACACTATCATTCATTCCTCAAGAGAATATTCTTAGCTTGCAGTTTTTCAATGAAACGTGTTAATAAAAAGCAAGAAAATAATCAACTTTACACTACGTGATGGAAAGATGCAGAAAATGTTGATGTCCACTTTGATTTTTTTGACAATGAAAGTAATATTTTTTCAATGCACACCTGGACTACAAGCCGTACAGCCACCACTGCCCACAGTGCTGTAGGTCATTTCTGGACAATCAGATGGAACACCAACACTACTAGAGCAATTCTTGCCACCAGGGCAAACTGTACAACTGCCTGACCCTGCAGTGCTGTAATGCCCTGCAGGACATGGAGTACAGGCAGACACATTCAGGGCACTATAGGTCCCTGTAGGGCAATCTGTGGGAGTCAGGGCCGGGTTGGAGCAATCTTTGCCCACTGGACACTCAGAACATGAACTGGAACCTGTAGTGTTGCTAAATGTGCCTGTTTAAACCATGTAAAATGCTTGCTGAAATAATTCTTGCATTATTATTATAAACAGTTATTCCTGTAAATCTAGAGACACATTAGTAATGAACAAAGTCACAATATATTGTCATCAGATAAGTCATGCCTCTGCACTATACCTCAAACGAATAAATATTTACCACACTGTAAACATCAAACGTACTTCAAATGACTAATTAACAAATATTCTATCAATGAATTATTTTTTTACCTGCTGCACATGGTGTACAGTTGACAGAATTGGAGGGAGCGTAGAAACCAGCACCACACTGAACAGGAGCCACGGTGGGATTCGAACACTCATGTCCAGTTGAACATGCTGAACAGGAAGTCTGACCACTGCTTGTCTGGTACTCTCCTGATGGACATACAATGTGGGCAGTCATGCCGCTTGTGGGGCATTTGGATCCTGAAAGATATTGAGTTACACAGATGACCAGTACAAATGTACTAGCGGACAGTAAAATCCTGTCACTTCCATTCAATGATTCAAGAATATCAACTTAAAATATCTAAACGTATATTCTAATTCCTCAATGGATTCCTAATGAATGTTTCATCACTTTGATTCTACATTTGTCACTGCTTTAAATATTCACAGCTGAACACATTACTTATTTCTATTGTGAACAAAGAGATAGTTTGAAAGTTAAATCTTTTTTCAGTTTTACCTATAGGACATGTTTGACATGAAGTGTCTGAGACAGAACTGTAGCTTCCTGATGAACAGTCTGTACACGCCGTCTGTCCGGCATTCGGTTCTTTACCAGCAGGGCAGTCCTAGATTAACACATTAAAAAAACCCATTAGAACTTCATGATATTTTATGTGACTTACAATAATTGAAACTGTGAAGAACAAACTGATTTCAACTGCTGAACATGTTGACCTGTGGAGCCTGGTTTGTAGTTGGACATATTGATCCAGCAGGACAAGAAGTACAAGTTGTCTCCCCTTCCAGTGAGTAAGTTTGGGCACCGCATGCTGATTGGGTGGTCAGAGAAGAACAGCTAAATCCCGCTGGACATTTTGTACAGGCAGATGCCCCTGCAGCACTGATCTCGTCAGAATTACAGGCCACACAAGCACTAGAGGAGGAGGATCCAGCGCTTGGGTTGGCTGTACCTGCAGCACATGTTGACATGCTGTTGGATCCTCCTAAACAACTGAAAAACATAAATGTGGATCCTCATTGTAGAGAAAAGCAAAATTTGTCTTATAAGTCATTATTAGACAATGTGTTTAATGTAACAGTCTATTCTGAGAGAATTTATTACCGAACATTTACACTAATCTTGGACTTATCATCTGACCTCAGCAGGTCTACTTATGTGTAAAGTTCAATGTATGAAACTACTTTCTAATGCAAGGATTAGCTAGTAGATACACTGGCATCACTTTAACCTGTATTTGTCGATCTGGACGGACGGACAGATGAATTCACTCTTTTAAATAAAACACTTGCTTAGCAACACCGATGAAGCATTCCTTAAAACTCTGTGGTTATATTTCTAAATGGTCTGAGCACTGACAGATTTTAGCTTGTTCTATGAACATTCAAGTAGTCCCTTGGTATATCATGTTGACAATTTGAACAGGAAAATCACCTCCCTTGTATATCTGTGTGGCAAAGCAGAATGTTTGAGGTGGAAGGTATTATACTACTGTCAAACTCATTGTAATTCAAAATAACACTATTGGAACTTGTTCAAAGTAATATGTACCATAACAGCTTTTTCAGCCCTTGCAAAACTCAAAATTTTCAAAGAGACTAAAATCTTGTTTATTTTCAGACATAACAAATCCAACATAATTTTACTATAAGTCTAGCAGTTGCATGGAGAAGATGAATATCAAACGTGAAGTAATTTCTTAACTGTACTCACCAATTTATTGATATGCTAATTTTATAGCGAATAATTTTCATTAAAATGCACTCTTTGATAGCACAGCTTTTAAGACAAACACAATTTTTATTTTTCTGTTTAAGACATACTCCATAACACATGTGAATTTCTGCATAAGGTAAATAAATGAATATACATAATATATAAATTCACTGAACCAATATTAACTGTGCAAATATAAAAAAATTTAAAACCCAGCAGAATTATTTCATATGTACAGTAATTTTTTTCTTTGAATGTTTATGAAACAATTCAACATTCTGTACTTTGATTTACATTGATATTTGCCAGGCATTATGAGACTTCACCACAGTAAGTTTAAAATCATGTTAATAATTACTAATTAGTGAATTGTAAAGTGATTGGGAAGCATCTGTTGTGTATTTAGTGAACATAATTAATGCAATCAAGGTGTTTTTCCAAGCTTGCTGGAAAGGCCCATAGAAGTTACAATTGAGAATCCTCAGATTGCAACTCAATACCAAATCTACAGCATCAATTAAAAAGAACAACGTACAATTGTATACATAAAAAGGCCCAAAAATTTTCTCTCTGTAAAATGTGTCTGGAATAACCTTAATAAGCGTTTTAAGAAAGTAAAATATATGCCAGGTATACTATGTCAACAAAATCAGAATGATATTTCTAATTGGATAGCATTATGACATCATGAATAAGACATATTTCCCGTCTTTTTTTCAAAATAAGCCTCAAAAGTGTCAAATGTCATACAGATTATTGCTCATGAAAAGATGTGCGCATTTGTCGAGCAAAATAAAAATGATATATATTGTGTATTATTTTAAGATCAAAAACATACTTGAATATGAATTTGCTCGAAGCATGCGCTGTATGTTTTCTGAAAAGAAAACCACCTGAATTTGTGGATATTTTCATTGAAAATGGCATTTTTGCAATTTTATACCAACTTCTCGTCATATGACATAAATCATTTTGCTGATCAAACTGAGCGGATTTTGGGTTTGCTAATCCATTCCTTATTTGAATGCCAGGGTTTGAGCTCCAAGTGAAATCATCGATATTTTGGGCCAAATGACTTTAGAAACTGTACCTACTTCTTTGTCAATTAAAGCCTGTGTTTTGTTGTTGGGGTGGTGGGGGTGTGAAAATCTAGTCTAGTTCATGGATTCTGAAAATGGCTCTTCTATAATGTCATATTTCCAAATCCAGGTCATTTTGATCAAGTTGAGAATGACCTTCAACCCCTTTAACAATAGAACTTGTCCATATAGCACCTACCTAGCGTGCAATGCTCATTTAAAAACTCGTGTGAATATATCTTTTCCTATCAATTTGTAAAACAAACATGCAGTGTTTATATGATGCTCATGCTTTGAAATAAGCTCTGTTTTAAATTTTTAACCTTTAAGTACAGGATTATTTAGTTTGGAGAACGTTTTCTAAAACATGCATTATTAAAAACGAGAATGTGAAGGGGTCCACACCAAAGTTCTTTTAATTACAATATATTCATGCACACAAGGGAAATTGAACAAAGTTCAACTCCTAAAAAACACATTAAATTTCTATTATAGCTGCATTTCAATTGATCAAAAAAGAAGGTTATCGTTATGCACTACGATTCCATGCTTGTCAGAAAGGCAAGAGAAGACGTAATTGTGATAATCTTCCACAAAACTGACTTCATTTTGAAACATTTAAATAAAGCCAGTAAAACGGGCTTAAAGCCCCTGTGCCAGTAACTGTCAATTCTAAAGGGAAAATATAGTCGATCATCCTTATCATAGATATAGTTCTTTCTTGTCAAACTTTTTATCATTACCTGCTACCAATTCAAATTAGAGCATTACAGTGTACATGTTAAAATCACTGGGGCTAGGCCCGTTTTGGGCCCAAACTCTGTGATACCATAAATATATTTATTGTATCACAGAGTTCGGGCCCAAAACGGGCTTAATAGCCCCTGTGGTTACAATGCAGGCTTCTTTAGACAAATTTTCATTTAAAACACTAAGTATTAACTCTGATCCTTGAGATGTTTAAAACCCCACCCTGTAAAGTTTTATAATCCTTGACAATGTGATAACACTATTTGGATTTCAAGTAAGGTTTGTACATAGACAGTGGCTGCAATGCAAATAGTTTGGTGCATTTTTGAGCAGATTTAAAGACTTAGAACATACTGCGTGATTTTTTCATTTTATTTAAATACTGTCACTCACTATTACATATTATCACACGATCTAAGTATGTATGTACTAAAAACGAATACCAATTAAGTGATTATGCCAATCTCATTTTATTTCAATTTGAATGAAATACAAAAGTCTTGGATATTCCAAATTTTGGTAATCAATTAATCTCTGAACACGATTGATTATTAAAATGCAAATCGAATACTGACTAAATAGATTGAATACAACAGGCTTCATCTAACCAGTACACTCACGTCATAAACATACAAATTGAAACGCCAACTTTTTAATGATGGCAATTAAAATTTCCCATATGTAAGCAGATCCACTGAAGTGTATTTTTTCATTTGAAAATACAGCTCATTTTCTCACTCAACACAGCTGGTGTTCTTAAAACCAAATTCATGATTTTTGTGAAGAATTGAATTCTGTACACTGAAAATTTCCATTGAATTACAATGAGTGCTCCTACAATTTAAGTGTCCTAATGTACTTCATATATATATATTTCATTTTTTAATTCTATCAACAGTACTGGTGAGCCCATCCCTAGCTTTCACTATAAATTTTAAATTTGCCAACAGCATTTCAATATACACTTCGATCTGTACAAGGCATTTTCCCAACCATGTCAACCAAAGCAAATATAACATTTCCAAGTAAAATCCAATTAATTTCTTTTTTTAGCTGTTATCTAATTTAAAATCTTGGAGTGACCCTGAATAAAAAAAGAAACTGTACTACCGATTTATAGGAACTTATTCCTGATTTACTTCAAAAGAATCCCAATCTATCTGAACACGAAATTTGTGTACAGAACAAAGATGACTAAAAGATTAACGCCAGCTGTTTTAGATTGATCGTTGACAAAAAAATTCTGCAAGAAGGTTATACTTATATATACTAAACGTGGAAATTTACTCATGGTGGTAATTTACACTGTAGAACATGCCAGATAGAACTTTTTTGTCTAATAGTAATTTACTAAACATCAGTGATTTGCTAGGTATTGTGTTTCTTACAATGGCACATTAGAAATGTTACACCTCATTATGTATGTGGGTTATCCTAATTTAATCTACAAGTTAATGGAAAAGTGAAGATACTGAACAGTGATATTAATTAACCTCATAATCCTATAAGCAATCCCAAATTGAAAATTAGGGACTAAACACGAACCCCTGGAAACAATAGACGATTCGGGCTTACAATGAAAGGTGAAGATAACAAACAGTGATCAATCTCATAACTCCTATAAGCAATACAAAGTAGAGGCCCATGGGCCACATTGCTCACCTGAGTCCCCTTGGTCGATATTTAAAGATTTTCCCAACATATATATATTTGTATGTAAAACTTTGATCCTTATTGTGGCCCCAACCTACCCCCGTGGGACATGATTTTTTACAAACTTGAATCTGCACTATATGTCAGGAAGCTTTCATGTAAATCTAAACTTCTCTGGCCCAATGTTTTTTGAGAGAATTTTTAAAGATTTTCCCTATACATTTCTTATGTAAAACTTTGATCCCCTATAGTGGCCCCACCCTACCCCCGGGGGCCATGGTTTTAACAAACTTGAATTCGCGCTATGTCAGAAAGCTTTCATGTAAATTTGTACTTTCTGGGCCAAGGTAGTAGTCCTTGAGAAGTTGTGATTATCTCCCCTTTGAAGGAGGCATGGCCCTTCAATGGAACAAACTTGAAAGCCCTACACCTTAGGATGTGGTTGAAATTGGCCCAGTCCCAGCAAACACGTGACGTCAAATCGACGTCGGATTTTGGTTGAATTTAGGTCGCGACGTCAGATGACTAAATTCCAACGTCGGATGGACGTCAAATTGCTACGTCTAATCAATGTCGGCTATTGACGTCGTTATGACGTTGATAATTGGTTGTGGTCAGTCTGATGTGGGAAAACGACGATATCCCGACGTCAGTTCTTCAACGTTGTGGAAATTATGAAACTGCGTGTGATATAGTAATTAATTGATTTTGTCTGGTCGTCTAAAATAGGCAAAAACCTATATTCAAATTAGAGTTGTAATATTTATTTTAAACCATAACTTTCCGGATATTTTATTTCACGTAGATTACGACTACGATAAGAATTTTGGTTCAATCTTTATACTCAACAGAGAACGCCAGACAATAGTCGGCCTATTTCAATTGCTTATTTTCAGTCGGTCGTTTACTGTGAAAGAAAAGTTAAAAGTAATCGCATTTGTCCAAACCCATGTAAATTGTGCAGCATGCATGCAGAAAGCCATGCTACAGAGAGAAAAATTACGACATCTACCGTATACCGGTAATCATATCTTATGTCAGTTTTAAAACATACAAAAAAAATAATAAAAGTGTATTTTTAACTCAACAATATGTTGAACAAATGAATTCATTTCATTTGCTTGTGGGTGTGCATGCTCTGCTCTGGGAATTCTAATTAAGGATCCCCCTTTCATGCAATGTGTTTACCGAGAGTTAACGAGGAATGGCACAGCGGGATGCTATGGCCAAGACTCATACAGCCGATCCTAGTTATGCAATTTTTTCGGGATTTGATATGCTGTGTAGGTCAACGTTTTGGAAAACCCAAGCCATTCTTGTAACACAAAGTCTGAGAGCTGGTGAACAGTCGGGTAATGTGAGTATAGTTTTGTAGTTAATATTAATATCTTATAAATGCCAGCATCGACATGTAAATGATTCATTCTGTATATTTGGCAATTGTAAGACCTGTGTATAATTTGATTTGTAAACAAAAGAAATTCAAATTCTAAGAACATTAATTTTGAAATACTATAACATCAAATGTACATCATTTACTAATACACAAAGTATGCAACATTAGCATGATATGCATGGTTATATTGATTGATAACTCTGAATTTTTGAGAAGAACGAAATCATACTTAGTAAGTTTAAACAATATACAAGTTTGGTATATCAAATAAAAAATAACAATAAACTAAAACGTATATGTACATCACTCTTGTCCTCGTTTGTAAAATATATATATATCGCTTAATTTATTCACTCTATAGCTTATTGAATTGTAGCTTATGAAGTGAACACCTTACCGATGCACATACACTATTAATAGTAATATTTATGCATTTTAATTCTGACACTATGGATATTTTATTCACATGTATGTGCACATCGATTTTATATGTACAGCTGTACCTGTGTAACTTCAAAGCCCCTGTAACGATCTACTTTCCCATTCACTCACTATTAATGTGGGAAAGAGTGTTTCATGGACTGTATATTTTAATTACATTTTCAGGATAATGACAAATGATGTAATGTCCCTTATGAATATAAAGGGCAAAGAGGGAAGATGGCATTTGGCACGACATCAGTGTTTCAGGCAGTGATAGGTATGTTTATCTATGTCAGGTTCATTAAATTTAATGTCATTAAAAATTTTATGTTCCTGCAACTAAAGTAGGGGGTATGAATTTGTTTTTCACTTGTCTTTCTGTCTGAAACTTTAACCTTGATAATAAATTTTGAATTTTTAAATTTCTAACTTGTTACCACTAGATATTGTAAAAGATGATTTTTAATAAATACTTCTTTATTTTTTGTAGCAAGTGCAGTTCATCAATTTAATGCGACGGAACACGAAGTCCGAGAGGCTGTTGCGAAGTACCTTAAATATGCATCAGACCGGAGAGGTGGAGGTGGCCGGGTCGAAAAATAATTAATGGAATCAAATGATAACTTTGATTTATATTTCAGGGCGTCAAGTTTCCTTTAAGTTCCTATATTTGGGGGTTATTCCTATAAATTCCTATATTTCCACAAAAATTCCCTATATTTTTGTGAAATTCCTATAAATTCCTATATTTTAGGGTAAGCGAAAAATGTTGGATTCTGGAGCAAAACCAGTACTGTATATTACAAACAATTTGTGTCATCTATTTGTAACTATACAACATTTACTACAAAAAGGTGCTATATTTCTGAGGTTTGTCCTATATTTTTTGGACCAAAATTCACTTGACGCCCTGATATTTGATAGTGTTACTGACTGAATATTATTTCATGAACAATGAATAAAGAAGGAAAATGACAAGAATAAGAGTTCTCTTGTTCAAATGATTACATTTCAACTTATTGATGTTGCAAAAATGGTGTCAGTTTGATGTCGATTGATTGATTGTATATTGTTAATGTCTTGCTCAAGAATTTTTTACTCATATGGAAACGTCATCATTGCCGGTGAAGGGTTGCAAAATTTAGGCCTATGCTCGGCTCTTATATGGCCTTTAAGCAGGGATGGATCTTTATCATGCCACAACTAGTTTGACACAGCTAGGGCCTCGGTTTTTGCGGTCTCATCCAAAGGACCGTCCCGTTTAGTCACCTCTTACGACAAGCAAGGGGTATTGAGGACCTATTATAACCCGGATCCCCATGGGATCATGAACGTCTGTGTGACGGTGAAATCTGACGTTGTGTAGACGGTGAAATCTGACGTTGTGTAGACGTTAAAATCTGACGGTGTGTAGACGTTGAAATCTGACGTTGTGTAGACGTTGAAATCTGACATTGTGTAGACGTCAGAAAAAGACGTCTAAAAAACTTTCATTTTCAACAACAATCCAACGTAAATCCAACGTCAGAAATCGTCCTCAATACAACGTCAATCCAACTAACTTTGCCTGCTGGGAGTGGTTCTGGAGAAGAAATCAAAAATATGAAAAGTTTACAGACAGACAGACGGAAGGACAGACATTGTCAACAGGTGATCAGAAAAGCTCAGGTGAGCTAAAACCAAAATTGATATGGTCAAGGTTTGACACTAACAAAGAATATGTTACTTAATCCAAATTCTTTTTATTGTATGGAACTAAATAACTCTAGCATGCGATATATATATATGCACATTTAAAAAGTTAAAAGGTTTGGCTAATATCAGTTTGTGCCAGCTTTGTGACATTATAGCTCACTGCCCCTGTATCAGTGACTGTTAATTGTGTCAATTAAATACATTGTCACCAAATGCTAACACATAAAAGCCTCTGCAGTGGTCATTTTTACTTCCCAAGAACAGTAATTACAAAAGCAAGTTTCATGTATGGCCGATTGTCTGCTCAGTAATAGGATTAAGATCTATATATTACAGTGTGTAAACAAATGGATAAAGTTGGAAGGACCTAATTATTAACCTAATGTGTTCAAATAATCGGCCTATTCATGTACCTTAACATTGTCCATAGGTACGCACAGTAAACAGGTTATTTTTAATTATTTATGAAGAAATATTGTGCTTTCAGTTCAAGTTAACATTCAAAACATTCCACGTTGTTAAGATTTCCCAGTGGAGCGCTATATATTACTCAGCATGCACTTTCAAATAGTTGGCAGGATTCCTTGTGTGACCACTAGTTTGTAAACTTCTTTATTTGAACATTTAATTGCTCGAACTATCATCATGCAGATTCATGGCTTGAAAATGCTACATTATTTAAAGAAAAATATATATATCAAATTGTATCATATTGTAAATTTTAATATGCAGTACATACATATATCAATGACTTTGATATGTGATTATGTCAAGCATCATTGACTAATTTGGCACAGAAATAATATACTGATTGAGTTTTACTGTTAATAACGTGTATTGCAATAAACTCCAAACTATACTCAATCTTATTATTTTTATGATGACACTGATAAGAAGCCAAAAACCTTTCCTTGATTATAATGTTAAAATGCTCTCTGTGACAATCAATACTATCTTTTAATCTCAATAGCCTTGGTACACAGTTTTATGCTATAATTAGTCATTTGTACATACCAAAATTCAAAGAAATCATCTACAGGCAGAATAAGTGTCCTACATAATTTCAATGGAATATAAGGTACCTAAGCTAAAATAAATATTTACCGTCATCAAACCTTTATATTGAATTTGTAAATAATCTTTTTGAGAGTAGTTTCACTACCTATCAAGTTAATGTAAGCCTTGAATTTTTACTTCAAATTGCAGTAAGTTTTGAACTTTAAAGCTAGTGGGATAAATTACTAACTAAACAAATCTTTTTCAAAGCCACAAGATTCAAGTTAATTGCAAGAAACAATTAACTCTTATTTGTCTGCATGAGTAGCAATAGTATAAAATCTGATTTTAGCATTTGAAAGTGACAAAAAGATAGCAAATATAACCATTGGTACTAATGTTAGAGTTGAGAATTGTTTTCAAACTTTCCTTTAAAATTATACAACTTCATAGTGCATGCAGATCAATAACTTAGTGCAGACCAAACTATAATCACAGCTATATCGATCCTTCTAATTAATTTATTAGAATCTGGTAAGAAAAATATTATGAAAGGTCCGATAATTTCAAACTATTTTACACAGGATCAATACCCTTCTCTTGAATTCATCAACATCACAATTTTCTCCAATATTGAATGAAAGATCTGTTTTGAATGGGACAAACCGGACATGCTAGATACAAACACACACACACACACACACACACCCTAGCTGGGAGGGCCTACATGGGCTATGTCTGTTGCCTGATCCTTTTAAGTTTCTCCATAAAATATGTTTAAATTAAATCAGAATTAAATTAATACCCCCAATACTGACATAATTAATCCCTTCATTCACGAATTTAATATTGTCCAATTCCCATGACCCACAGATCAAATTGAAAGCTTATAATTATTCAAATTTAATTCATACCTTGCAAAGATATTCAAAATAAATTACATATTATGCTATAAAAAAAACTTCTACCCCAGCTAAGAGGATTCACATATATCAGTTGATTAAAGCATCCCTGGTTGGTAAAATTAAAATTCCTCTTTTAGTTCTATAACATATATATGCAACATATATATCAGGTATTTTTATTTGGTGTAGGAATTCTATGAGAGTTTTTTCTTCCTTCAAAGTATTGAAATCTAATCTTTTTTAAGGTTTTTTGGTTTTTGGGGGGGGGGGGGTTTTGGGTGCAATTTCATTTATCAATTGTATGATTTTTAATTGTATAGAAATTTTTGGCACTTATTTTTTTTGGCCAATTTTCTTCGTTGCCAAAATGGCCAACATTTCGAGCTCGCCAAGTTTACCTGATGTACGTGTGACAGTAGCCTGGTACCCAATTTATTGATCACCCACACAAGAACCCTTAATCTTCCTTTTATGATTCAACCCTCGAAAAATGGCATTTTTATTCAGGAATTCAGAATCAATCGTGCACGATTTGAAGTTATCCCTAAGGTTCTACAAAAATTCTGTGATATAAAATGTTGCAATCATCCATTTTGTCACCATTAACACCAGACCATAAAATATGAATGCGATGGAGCTTATAAATAATCAAGTGTTCTTGAATCAATAATCTCTGAGCTGAATACAATGGAGGCAATATTGCTTAATGGGGAATTCACTGCACAATAAAGTCTCAGGTTGCATCCTTTTATCATTATTCAATGTTACTTAATGCACAATAGAGCTAATGTTTTAGATTATTATATATAGAACTGGACTATTAACACTCTGGAAAAAAAATTAAATGACATTTTGTTAATTAATTTACTAGACATTGGTAAACTTTAAACAGAGGAATGTCTGTGTAATTTCTATTTCACTTACAGTGTTACACAAAACAGTATTTCAATATTTGAGGAATATTTTTGTATCCTTTGCATATATACACATAAAAGAAAATTCTACAAACTATTGAATAATTTAAATTCATTTTAAAAAACACCCAGCTTATACAGTACATCAAATATTTGTCAATCTGTTAAAATCTCATGTATATAATTTGAACTATTCTATATAATGTTTACAATTAATAACCATGTTTACTTAAGCAGACAAGCTTTGCCAGTCAACACAAGGGAGGCATGACGCGGCCCATACAATCCTATACACCTTATACCACTACACAAAATATCTAATTACCAATTCATTAAAACATTCTCAATATGCAGTGGTTAGAACAATGAATGCATTATAGTTTTCTAATGAAGAACCAATTTCATAATGAATGAGTTGGGTTTTTTTTTTTTAATAAAAGCAAATTATAAAGTGAAAGATACAATATATTCATATCAACTAAGATTTTATTTACAGAATTGGTGAAAAGATGTTTTGAGTTAGACCAGTCAATAAAATCAGTATAGCAAAATCAGTTCGTATTCTAATTCCATGGGGGATCCGGGTCACAATAGGTCCTCAGTACCCCTTCCTTGTCGTAAGAGGCAACTAAAAGGGGCCGTCCTTCGGATGAGACCACAAAAATTGAGGCCCCATGTCATAGCAGGTGTGGCATGATAAAGATCCCTCACTGCTTAAAGGCCATAGGTGCTGAGCATATAGGCCTAAATTTTGCAACCCTTCACCCAGGCACGTCACGTCACGTCTCCACATGAGTGAAAAATTCTCTCGAGGGACGTTAAACAATATACAATCAATGGTATACTCTTGTTAGTGAATTGAATTTTGAAATGACCTAAATTCTCCCTTGATATGTTCATTTGAAGATTATTCTTACAATACCTAAATTTACAGTTACTGAATCACTTTTTCAGATTTACGTGTAAACTTTAATTCAATACCATGCATTTCAGTTTCAGATGTGTGGACAAAAAAAATTGCATCTTTCTTTAAAAAGGGAAATTAAAGTGTTCATATTATTCAAATACAAGTAAGAATAAATGATCTATCAAAAAATATGTTCAGAATATTTATAAACACAAACATGTATTTCAAAATACATGTATCTGCAAAACATTATATCCCAAACAAGAACTTAAATTTACAATATAATCATCGAGACATTACAATCCAGCTGACATTGATCTGACTTTGTTCTGACACTACATCACAAGATGATGATTCAAATGTTTTGTGAAATTATTTGTATCACGATTTGTTTGTATATCATCATAGCTCAGTGGATAAGGTATTGGGTTACTAACCCCGCAGATCCTGAGTTCAACTCTGCCAGTGTCTTTTGCTTGTATCTATTGATCAAATTTTTGAAAATCATGTATTTTATCTAAAATTGCAAAATTCCAAAAACAAATTCACCTTATGACATGTGTATTTATTACATATCATCATACATTCCAGGATTAAAACATTTTGTGCTAACTTGATAAACCTTAGCCACCATAATTTTGTATTTTTTAAGGGGATTTATGAGATTGATCACTGTTCATTATCTTCATTTTTCATCAGGTTTAAACATGTGAATGTGAATTGACATTCACATGTTAATTATGTAGATATTCTTTAAAATTTAAATGACTTTCCCCTTCCAACAAAATGTACCAGCTAGAATATACTGTATCTGAGTTTTCTTCAAACATGACCTTTCTCAAGAGAACAATTGCTGCTTTATTCAAACCTTTTTTTAATACCATCTACATCGATCTACTTAAGAAACTGTATTTCAACACCAAATTGAATATTGTGTCAAAGTTAAAACTTTCTCAGAATAACTTCCTTTGTACAAGTCTATATGTAACTAAAACATATCCAGAAAAACAAACTCGTGACTTTACACAACCAAGACTTGTATTCAATGTACACTGTAAACATAAAAACAAACAACGTGTAGAAATCTGGTATAAATGTATTCAATATCTTCTTCTGAATTAGTCTGCTTTCGTAAAATCAAATATTGTTCTATGGAATCATCTTCAACACTAACTGTGTCGGTTAAGATACTTATCACAGGCTTAAAAAAGTACATCAGAAAACTTTTAATGGATGTTTACATTCCTACACAAAGTTCAGGTGCTTTCACACTTCTCAAAGTTAATAGACCCAAATACTTAAGAAAAGTTTGTGTTTCATAATTTTCAAGCAAGCATGTTTTAAGTAGATTTCAAAATCATGAAGCAATATCTGATCTGTGAGGGACAGTAATATCTCAACTACAGCAAAAGACATTACATGATACTTTTTTTTTTACTTTTTGTTAAACAGTTGACTGATGACAATTTTCTACTGTGGTACATTCATTCCTTAATTAATTTTGAGTTCTGATTAGTTTGAGATGTGATTATTAGTTAATCCTAGCTTTAATAACACTGATCTCCTTAAAACTCAGCTTCTCTTTGGACATTGGAATTAACACACAGTTGTACATGAAGTTCTGGCATTGGTAGAGGTTACTGTAACCAGTCACAATTATTTAATAAAACTGTGATATGTATAGTCAGTACAACTTAAATAGTCATCTGTAATACAGTTAGAGTGAATACCAGCCAATTCAGAGATTTGAATTTTGACTGCAGACCTTGGAAGTTTTTAATTCTCATATGTTTTAGCACTAGTAAAGTTTTTTTGCCTGATCTAACATTTTCACATGTTTAACCAAAAAGGACAAGTGTGTACCAGTTATAGATCCTCTTATCTGATGGTTCTGGCAAATTGACTAATGTTTTTTTCTGTAGATACATAAGGAAAAGATTTTTTCTGGTTATCATAAAAAACAAAATAGTACCTCAATCAACAGACAAATTACTTTCATGAAGAAGAAAAAACACCACTATAAGACTATCAGCATCTAGTGCATTCACACTCACAAAACCTTAAAAGAACGCTAGTTAATCATTTGCATATTTACATAAAAACTTCTTTTGCAATCTTTTATCACCTATTTCCTAAGAAGTAAACCGTATAAGTCTAGATTAAATCTTCTTTTTTCACTGTTACACAGCATTAACATTCGTAGAAGGAACCATAAAACGGAGATCTGTAGACTCAATGAAACGTGTTCAGGAATCATTTCATTAGCAGAATAACTTTCCAATCTCTCCCACTGGCTTTCATTTTGTAAACCTGAATGTATTAAGATTTATGTTTATTGGTTCCATGTTAATAAAACTGTTTCATCTCTTAGAGGGCATTTTAATACATCAATTCCAAAACAGGGATGAAAATCTTTGACAAATAAATGATATTCATCTGGGTGGCACCATGTATGTGATTTTGAAGCCTCTAGGAATTTTTTAAAGACCTATTACGCATTTACAAATCTGCTGGAAATCCAGATATATTTAAATGGAACACGTAAGAACTAAACTTATATATATATATATTTTTCAAGCAAATTATATAATCTGCATGACAACCTTATTGATCTTCAAATGATGTGATGTGTGATTAAATCATGAGAATGAATATATATTCATTAATTACTTTTACTGTCCTATTTGCATGAAAAGGTGAATTACGAATTGCACAAGTCGGACTGCATAAAACACTTGTAACATTTTATGACATTTTATGAAGTGTAAGCACAAGTTACATTTTATTTTGTCCATCTTGAAATGACATTTATTTCTCTTGTGATTATTGAAAAGAACACACCTGACTATCTCCTTGACTTAAGCCAGGAACCTTATCACATTCCTGAGCAGGTATGTAGAAACCCGACAGACCAGAGGAGATGTAGAAACCTGACAGACCAGAGGAGATCGAGAGGACAGAAACATCATTGCTTGAAAATAAAGAACAAAAAACAAGGGATTTGCCGGTTTTGATGGACTTGTGACACTCATTTATTCTATACATACTAAAATGATTAATGAATTTTCTACGCTCATGGTGAGGTACATAGTTTTGACACCCAGATATCGCAGCAGAACTTTGGCATTTAAAACAACTGAAAACTTGTCATTATCTTGTGTGTATCAGGAAGTCTGAACACTTCCTAAGTTTCATAAACAGGGTAATGGAATTGTCAAGATTGATACATTGTATATATATTTTAAGGTGATAAATTGGCCAAACTTGCACATTTTTATGGATATCATCAAAGTGTATTAAGCTATCAAGCCAAGAACTTTTAAGATGGAACTTGAAAGTGCATGTTAATTGAATATCATTCTAAAAGATCATTGTGATTTTAAAAACATAAATGACATCAAGTTCATTATAATTAAACCAGATTTATTTCTCAAACATTAAAAAAAAATCTGCTCTACAAAAATTTTGTCCACAATCTTACAACTGCATTATGTTGGGTACTGTTACAAAATGTCTCTGTAATGCATGTGCAGTCAAATCATTTTTCTTTATTAAACATATATCCAAATTTATTAAAGCCAGGTATCTTTGTTGACAGATCATACACCACTTTCCACTAGTTAATCCATAAATCAACCTTGTGTAAATTTTGGGAGGCTTTCAACCTTTAATTTAGTGTTTGCTGATGAAAGGTCTTGTTTAAGCCAATGTCAGCAGGCCTAGCCACGGTACACAATATTTTATGCCATAAATATCATTGGCAAGAAGAAAGCCATCCACTTCAATAAAAGTGTGTATTAATAAATTCTGATCAATCCAGGATTTTGACATAATCTGCCACCCCTCTAAAGGGGAGAGAAGCGGATTGTGTGTGACCCCAGACTGGCGAATATTATTTCCAAATCAAAGTTGTCAACACTTTGCTTCGACACATGTTGTATCTGACCCAATACATCTGACCTTTCATCTGTACCGACATAGTATATCATGGTGATTCCATTTTCTATTGTTTGATTTATTTCTTCTCTCAAATTGTTAAGATCCAAGCTGGTACTTCAGATACAATGTATATGGTGCCCAGTATGTTTAATCAATCTGAGACATAATTATCTCCTTTTGTACAAGTTGCCCCGAGCGGCCGGTCTAAAACAATGTTGACCCCTTGCATTTAATGATTACCAGTATGTCTCAGTCTCCAGTGACCATCGTCATCACTTGTTTACAGACACCAAGCGATGAGATAAAATGTATAAATTAACCAATCAAGTATTACACATTTGAATTATGTACAAGTACATAAGATCACATACTGGTTTGCTTTGTTAAAATCATTAAAGTATAATCTTTCTTCCCTGCCCAATCTGTTCTTGATCTATTGCATTGATCCATGCGTTAGTGGATAATCTCGACTTGGCAGTCACATATACATAATTTAAAATGAATTATTGCACGCATTTATTTCCAATACTTCCTTGTTAGACTAACGTCATACTGAATGATTCCAGGATCACATTGTGACTCTCCCGAACCAGTGATTCACTGAAGTTCACAGCACTGACAAAACATCATTTAATTTGGTCAACAATCGGAACTGTATGTTTTAACTGTACAGATAAACATGGGTGCGTGCAGACTAGTACTTTCTTAAAACATTGGCTGTTGCTGACTGAATCTAATGACATTTTTTGGCTACAGTGACACATTTTGTCAGCCATTAATTTCAGGGAGTCTCTTATTCAGAGTGACCACGGTGAATGTTAAAAAAATCAACATGTCTAAAACTTATTATTCCAATATTCCCTTAGTACAAACTTACTAAGCTATCAGTTGTTCTGAAAAACTTGAATCAATTTAACACACACTTTAAAAATGCCATTAAGAATGGGAAATGAAAATCTTTTGTTAAAAGATAAATTGTATTTCTTCAAATTCAAATCAGCTGAGAAATAGAACTTTAAAACGTTTATGTGTAAGCACTATTCTAAATATCATTTCATGGCACAATGATACTGAATTATTGTACCCTTGAAAATATGGAGAGGAATGGGCCTGCATTCAGATGATGATCAAAACCCAGCAAATTTTTCATAATTCTTTTATAAAGATTTCAATAACGAGAGTTAATTCATTTGGATGGGTTTTTCACTCCAAATTCCTGTTATTAAAATGTTGCCATGACCACGGCATTAGATAGGTTGTATGGATTAAAACCCAAATTGAAAAGTCTTCATATTTTAATTAGGTCTCCTCCACTTTTTCTCCAACATGATGATCTGATTCAACACAAATATACCGGTAGTGTTACCAAATAATCTGCAAGTACTTTTATAATTTATAAAAATTTGCAAATAAGACAGTATAAAAAGCATTTTGTGAAATGTTCAAATACGTGATGAGATGATATAATATGCTTGTATATATGCACCAATATGAACTTTAAAAATGCATGGGACATTATTTTTCATATGACCATCAATACTCGAGCAATACAATAATTCTCATGAAATACGAGTGTCTTTCCAATGCATCATCAATCTGCTATAGACAAGCTATGCAATGAGAAATGATCTGGCAGTACCATTCAATAATGAAATCAGATGCAAACAAAATACAAACCTCTTCCGATTAAATTTTCTTTCAGTGTGTTAAAACATGCCACTAGATACTCAAATACTTGGTCCACATTATTTGATTACACATTTACATAATGATAATAGTCATGGTACCTAAATGCATCTTGCATTTTATATGATGCTTAGAGCCATTTTTTTTTTTTAAATGCTGTTTCAAAAGCCATTAGGGGAGTTTGTGTAGCCACTGCTCTGGATGGGGGATTATACAAACAGATAATTTACATGGTAATATAACAACCAAATTAAATGATCCCATACTTCATTATAATCAATTCACTCGAAAACAACTTTGTATCGCTACATGCCACATCACACAAAGTACCGTACTATTAAATGCACACATATTTCAAATACACATGCTAAATTTTGAAGAAGCTGTTGATTTCTGGAGATTCTTTACTAAAGTAAAAAGGAACTGTTAAGCAATACCGAGTGTGACAGGGCCTAATTCCTATCAAAGTCATCGATCCTACCACAAACATTTGGAAATAAATCTGAGGTGTGAAGACTTGTTTAATGATGTTTAAATTCCATGAATAAACACTGGGTTTTTTTCATTTAATGATAAGATTTCAAAATTGGTATGATAAATTCATAAAATGACTCTGAATGAAATCATGATAAATCCAGCACTTGAAAGATATCTTTGTAATACTGTTTGCCTTCAATTGCTATGCAATGTACAGGCAGTGTTCAAGTAATAGATTTTATGCACTGGTTTTTGACATGTCTGAAAACAACAATAGTGTTAAACTATTTTAACAATACATTGTATCAATAAGATATGATTATTCTATGCGAGTACTTATGATCGCATAAAAACTTAAGTTTTTATATGTGAAATCGTGAACCTGACATGAATTTGTGTGCATGTA
Organism: Ostrea edulis; assembly: GCF_947568905.1. Lineage (NCBI taxonomy): Eukaryota > Metazoa > Mollusca > Bivalvia > Ostreida > Ostreidae > Ostrea > Ostrea edulis. Next base: position 19,025,864 of record NC_079168.1, read on the forward strand.
AGTCTTGTGAATCAAGAGTTTTTGTGTATATTTTAGCAACGCGAAATAACGCTTAAATAAATTCATCGCTTTATATTCAGGGATCTACAGTATTGCATGAACATTTCATTTTAAAATTATATTTTTAAAAAATGAGTTTCTCTTCCCCAATTAATTCTATTGTTGTCAGTTGACTTTTTTTTTGCCAAGAAAGGGAGACAGGTTATTACACCAATCTTTCGAAATACTTTGATTTGGTTTATTGATTCAATATAATCACTCCAGTCAAATATACAATTTGTACACACGGCCAGTCACTGCCTATCAGTTTGTATGTGTGAGGTCCAGAGCACAGAGACATCCGAACCACATGTATGAATTATCTCCCCTGTTGTAGGTACTTATTAATGGCCAGGCAGACAACTGATGCATGTTATAGGTACTTACTAATGGCCAGGCAGACAATTGATGCATGTTGATGTGACGCTGTCGAAGTACTGTCCCGCAGCACAGCTCGTCACACAATCAGTCGAACAGTTACATTGGCCTGCAGTCACATCTAAAACAAAACACAGAGAACAATTATAAATATCTTTCATAGTTTAATGATATTTCGAGCTACACCATTCATAAAATGGGTGGCAAAAAAATTATGGTTTTCAAAAATCATGATGTCCAACACAAGAGCTTGAGAATCTAATTTGTTTTTTCTCCTTATGACTTTTGGAACCCACACTTTTTATGATGCTGTACCGGAGAACTTAAGAATTGGATCTACCCAATACTATAATGGTTCATAATGAACTTTTTATGACAGAGAATGTTGCTTATTTTGTCAGGATCTATTCCTTTGTTAGTGAAATCCAGTTTAAGAAATTGATGGTGTGATTCAGGAGGATTCCCATCACTTTTATATATATGTTTTATATTTGATTGGTAAAATAGAATGTTTTTGTTTGGACGTCACAATGAATCCAAATAATATATTATGTTTTTAGTATGGTGGATCCAAATAATATGTACATGTATTATCTTTTTTAATGATGGTGGGTTTCAAGAATGCCATACAAACTTGTAGAAATGGGGAATTTTACATATGTAGGTGTAATGGTAGCTACAGTTCTCCAGCGCTAGTCTAAGGGTAGGTAGGGTGTCCACAAACAATATTTTCTTTTGGCCGAAAGATAAGATGTTGCATTCACATAAGATGTCACTGGGTTGTGGATGGGGTCCAGTTTGGTAACAGAATGAACAGGATCAATCCTAAACTTGCTGGTCAGGTCTGCTCAGTCTTTAGCTCACACATAAGTATAAATTTCTAATTCTCTCAAACCTCACAGCTTTAAATGAAATAAATCACTGACGCAAATCATAATTCATAACCATTCTATAAACTTGAAAAGTTATATGATATGTAATTTAGAGGCTGATCATCATAAATCACAAGGTCAAACTGGAGCCTACGCAAGTGTATATAGCACACCAGAGACTCTACGCATTGAATGGTTCTCTAGAATTTCTTTTCACCACTCTAATGGATTTTTTCAAAGCATTCTCCACTGAATATCAATTCTATCTAACACATTGTTTAATTCAAATTGTGAAAGCTATTTTTGATTGATATAAAATTAATTCCTAGTTTTGCTAGATTTAAATTCCTATTTAGGCAGGTAAAAGTTTCTGTCAAAATTACATGTTATGCAATAATGATATCTTTCTTTTTTTAATTTTTTTTTTTTAATTTTACTTCCATATGACTGATATACACAAGATCTTCTAACTTAATTACATACAGTTTAACATGCATGACCACTGTACACATGGGATGATCAATCATAGCTATAAGTCTTAGTTAATTTTCAATAACTTACCAGGACATATTTTAATACTCACAATAAAATATTTTTGAAAGCAAGTACAGTACAGGCAGAAATAGAAATAAGATTATTAAAGAATGCAGTCCATCTAATTCTATACAGGTGTGTTGTGAATTTTATATTATTCATTGTGCCATATTTCAAAACATCAAATCTGTTCAGTAAAAATCTTAATCTTGTTTGGGAAATTGATATTCTTCTCCCATGAAAAATTGAAATATGTTACCTTATAAAGATAAAAATTATAGGGGCATAACTTAGAAATAATTCCAAATGCACACAATTAAATCAGTTAGTTTAAAGAGTTAAAAAAAATTGACAAGGCCCCTATTGGGTCATGGGCAAAACCCTGGTAGGGGCTTTAATATAAAGCTCAGCATTTCTGGACGCTATATATTAGATTCCAGACTAAAACAAAAAATGTGTCTAAATGTTTGCTTTCAAATCTCCATTTCATCATAAATTTAAAGCATAATGAATTGCAATGTAAGCAAAAAAATGGAATTTTGAAGCTATCTTTAAGGAAGAATTGAAAAATGTCCAGGTAATCACGGCCATTGGAGTCATTAGATCATATGATGTACCTGATTTTTTTCTGTATTGTTCCTTATTCTATTGATGGTCAACAGTCAAACAAATCAGGGATTTTCTGTTCTCTATGATACTTGTTTCTTTTCAATACATTTGCTTCAAATCTGATTTTGAAATATGTGAGTTAATTGATGGAACACACAAATCAGGCATTTTACAATGAACATTTGTATATATCATAGTTTTATTTCACATTTTAATCATGTAAATTATCGTACTAATTATTTCAATTAGTTTTCACTAATATATTTAATTTCTTGTTAATGGACAAAATGTGTCGTGATAATTAACATGTCATCAATACCGATCAACTGCTGCAGTCTGACTGTAGAAGTCATTTACATGTAAACAGACCAGGGAAGCATCATATTGTTGATGTTGATGGAATATTAATTGTAGCTGTTAAATGTTAGCTACTGTGATTTATTCTGAAATCTGAACCACTGGTTCTGATTGGCCAAATCTTTACAGTAATGCTGGATACAACATTGCAATTTTAAAATTTTCATTTCATCAAATGTGTTGTATATTCAAAAAATTTTAAAAGTCCTATTGCCCTATTCTGATGCTCAGATTTTAGACTGATGATGACTAGCTGGCCTATATGTCAACTGGTCAAAATGTATTATTCGCATAAAACTTTATCTAAAAAAGAAAAAAAACATTAAATGATACATAGTCACTTTGTATCTTTATTCTTTATTTTTATAAAATGCTTTAAATTTTGTTCCCAACAAGGTGAAGGAAATTTTCCACATAGGCAAGTAGCATGTACTGTTTTTTCAAACGTGGGAAAGCCAGCTGAAGGTTGACTTCAAAGTACTATATTGTCTAAAATTCTTGACAAGCAATTATAAAAATACATCTGAATTTCTGGGGTTTTTTTCCCCCCTAATCAAAAAGTATTTTAAAAATCAGAGAGGAGGGGGCAATCAGCCTTACTAATTACTTAAACATGACAGGTCGATCTAGTACCAATGCACCGTCCCGTGGTATCTTTTGCATTACAGTGGAGTTAATCATATGTACAAGTTTATACTACCTTTACTATCATTACATGTAGAGTTGTTATGTACATGTATATATATATATATATATATATATATATATATATATATATATCCCTATGTGTATTTCTGACTGTTTTGCATTAGGATACACGGTGGTACTTACATATAATGCAAATAAGTATTATCATGTTCAAACGTCTCATGTATGAACATTGCTCATACTAATAGTGCATATTTTACTCTTGTTTTATTTTTTTTATTTTTATCGTCATTACACATTGAAATGTTAACAATCATGTATGCTGTATGCCCGAGAGGACCCTAATTTGGAAATAAATCATATTCTATTCTATTCTATACTAAATGAATGTATAACTACAGAAAATGAACGTTGTCAACCCATTCAAGTTATAACAGCTGAACCAAAAGCTGACGGGTGAAAAATGACGTAAAATATGTACATGGTACCAACAGAATGGATAATTGCCCATCAGTATTAACAACATGTACAGTATATTGCACTGTTGCTAAAGTGAAAGTGGTAAAGAAATTTTATTACAAACTCAAGCCCGTTGATACCAGATTTTGAATTTTTTTTGTTCCACTTACCAATTTCTGATAACAATACACATGCTATGTGGAAAATGAAAATTCGTTGTATACTACGAAACCTTCCTTGCATTTTTGAAGGTCTATTAAGCGATCCCGCGCTTAGATTTTTCACATGCTGACACTGAAATAAAATCCCTTGCGAAAATACCTATAATGGTTACATTCCTCGTGCACATGTATAAAACAGAAATCCCGAAAATCTATTGTAACAAATTCTGCCTTTTACACCGAAATTAAAACGTTTACTTGATCAAGATGCGGGTATTTTTCTATCGAACGATACGATTGGGTGAAATTTTTCTCAGTGACCCGAAAAGCAGATTTGGCATCTTGTATCTAAGCAACACCACGCTTTACGAAATTTTATGACTTGAAGACGTCACTTTCCGAATGAAAATTGTAGATAGGTATTGACAGGGAATTTAATAAGCCACCACTTACATCGTTTGTGTAATTATTGTTATTGTCAATAAAGCACCCCCAAAGGCTCGCGATCAGGACGAGTTTTTAAATGTCCAGCCAACAGGTGTAATTAGATTTAGGTGTGCGCCTTAAATTCTTGGCAATGTTAAAACTATCAAAAAGTATTTTCTATTCTATTGATATAAAAGAGACACAAGATTGACCAATTCAAAGGTCGTTTTTTTTTTTGGTTTTTTTTTTTTGGTTTTTTTTTTATATTATTATAATTACGATCGATGCGGTGTACATATGTAATTAATCTCTACTGAGATTGACGACTGACTAGGCCTACTTTGCTTCTCTCTCTCCCTCAAGGAGGCTAACGAGTCGTCGAATTTTCAATTAATGCGATGATGTCACCACACAACTATGTATTTACATGCGTGTGTGACTTGATATCAATTTCTCCAAGGCTTTTTTATTTTGGTTAAAAACTTTAAAAATAAACAAAATAGTACACACAATTCAAATATACAGAGTCGTGTGGTTTTTTCAAAGCTTTGGATCTGAGTGAGAAAATTCCATGAAGTATTAACCATGCAACGAATAAGAATTAAAAATCAAAAACAGAAAGTGCTTTGAAACAACCTGAATTTCATCCAACAAACCCCTTTAAATAGTTTGTATGTATCAGGGACTTGTACATGTATCTTTTACTGTGTAAATTGACTGAATAGTCGCGGGAAAGATTTTTTTTTTTTATTGTTAGAAAACATTTGTCCTTTTTAAAACACGCAAGAAAAGAAAGACAACTCTACTAAATATGCGATTTAACTATTTCTTGGAGGTTTGTGGCCATAACATGAGAGAGAGAGAGAGAGAGAGAGAGAGAGAGAGAGAGAGAGAGAGAGAGAGAGAGAGAGATTTCATTTTATTACAATATAACACGATACTTTAAGATGCCTAATGAATATAAATATGTAAATTATTCGGATTTGAAACCTATTGTGTAATAGTTATGTTGAACTTTGCAGAATCGTTGTTAATGGTAGAACGGTGTTTGCAGCTGTATCCGTTTATTGTAGTGCATTTTTTAAACACTATACGTTATTTTTTAACCAATACTGACTAGCAGTCACACGAGTCAACTAAGTCGATTAAAATCTATTAACATCACACTCGTATATCACATATTTGTCATTGCATATATTGTTATTGTTTTCTTCCTGTGTGCATTTCTGACCTTTTTGCATTAGGATACACGGTGGTACTTACATATAATACAAATAAGTATTATCATGTTCTAATGTCTCATGTATGAACATTGCTCATACTAATAGTGCATATTTTACTCTTGTTTTGATTTTTTCTTTTTTCTTTTATCGTCATTGCACATTGAAATGTTAACAATCATGTATGCTGTATGCCCGAGAGGGCCCTAATTTGGAAATAAATCATATTCTATTCTATTCTATTCATATATAAATACTACATTGTGCAAATAAAAAACTATAAAGGATTTTTAGGATTTATATGTTATGCAGTATACAATTCTAGTTCAAAGGAGACGAAGGTCCATCAAATCTATAATTATTGATGATTCAGATTACACACAAATAAAAAGACATCCATAAGGGGACCAGGGTTAAGGTCAGTGAAACAACCGAAATTTGATTTTTGATACATACACGACTCAGGGAGGGGGTCGATCCGGACCCCCTCGATCCGCCTATATAAAACTGACAACGTTCATGTAAATCCCAACTACGAGTACTATGAATACGGATACAAAGACTTTGAAGAGAAAAAGTGAACAGACTGATACACTAATTTACAGGAAATACTGCGTCAGTCGATATCAGTTTGTTGTCAGTTACTAGTCTTTTATGATAACTCCATGCTGAAAAAAATCAATAAATGATAATGAACACTAAGTGGCAATAAATTGATGAACGATGTAAGAGTGTCGCGTACGAACACTAGAATAGAGGATGTGATAAAAACACGGGTCTGAAGATTTCTATCTCTCTGACCATCGGCGAAAAACAAAGACACCCACAATTGACCGGTGACGACTAATTGAGTTAGGACTACCAGGCCCTGAGAGATTGCGGCTTCCTGTGGCATTTGTAACCACTCACTAGTACTGCTTTAAAGGAAATAGATTTCATGGCAAAATATGTAACAGTTCCCATATAATTCTCAGTCAGGACGATGGCGGAAGCGCAATCCGAAAGTTCGGATTCTACCAACGTTAAATGTGATCTGTGTCTTTCGTATTTCCTCGTCAACTGGGCGTGTCATGATTGTGCTCAGAACTTGTGTGATAACTGTCAAACATTGCATTCCAGAAGCAATGCCAGCAAGCAGCATGGAATTTGGCATCTTCGTGAAGACAAGGACGACGAAATGGAATCTGGGAGTGACGCCATTGACATCGACGACATGGAAGTACACATCTGTCGTATCCACGAGGAACAGGTTTGCGATCTGTACTGTAACCTATGTGATATGTTGGTATGTCATATTTGTGTCCGGACAATTCACAAGACTCACAATATTTCGGATATTTGTGAAGCTGCGGAGCAGAAATTCAACCAGCTGAGTAAGAAATTCGAACACCTTGAAAAATATGAACTTGGAAAGGCACGCAAAATGGTACAAAGTCTGGAGGAGAATAAAGTTGAATATGTTTCCAGTGCTCTCCTAAAAAGAGAATTGGTTAAAGAGCGAAACGAGAAGTTGAAATTCAGCTTGGATAATCTCACTGACAACATGCTAAAGGAAATTGAGACGAAGGAGGAAGTCGACATACAGTTCATTAATAGAAAACAATTCAGACTGCAAAGCCTGTCCGTAAAGGTGTCAGAAGCAATCAGCTTCAGCAGAAACAACATGGCCAACAAAAGTGGGTTAGGCTTACTTGATGCTTGTGCGGAAGCAGAGCGGAAAGTAGAAAAACTGAAGTTACCGTCTGCTGATACTGGACCAGTAAAGATCAGCCCACCTGAATTTGTTCCCGGCAAAAATGACGAAGATTTTTCTATCGTCTTTGGTACTTTAGAATACGAACCAAGGCAGATTTTGACCAGACGCCGGACAACCGTCGCATTTCCATACAACATCAAAGCTCAGGTCATCGCCAGCTTCACGCAGAAAGCACGAAATGGAATTTACAGTATTTGCACTACCGGAAACGGAAATGCCATGATTGGAACGGAGGAAAGGATTGTTCAAGTCGTCACAATAACGGGGAAGGTCTTAGCCAGTATCAAAGTTGACATAACACCTTACAACATTGCTTGTTCTAAGCTTGGCAAGGATCTTTATATGAGCACTTGGAACATGGAGATCAAAGGGTTGAAAAATGGATCGTTTACACGCTTTATCGATACCAGTCCTTTTCATGCGCAAGGACTATGTGTAAACGAAGATGGGGAAATTTTGGCATGTCTGTATCACAAAGAAGACCAGTTTGGAAAGATTGTGCGGTACGACAATGCGGGGAAATCATTACAACAAATCTGTAGCGATGAACGCAGACGACTGATGTTTCAAAACCCATCAAAAGTCGCCACAAGTGTGACGAGAGACATTGTTGTTGTGGACATGGCTGAGAAAAGCGTGGTTGCAGTTGGAGCAGACGGGCAAAGAAAATTCACTTTCAAGGGTATAAATGGCGGGAAATTCGAGCCGAAATGCATTGACTGCAGCACACTAGGAAGCATTCTGGTAGGAGATCACGAAGACCGAATCCATTTACTGGATAAAAATGGGAATTTTTTGCAATATATCATGACAAAGGACCACGGTTTGAATGACATCATAGGCCTCTCTAGTGACCAAGAGGAGAAAAGAATTTGGGTGTCTTGCTATGACAAAGTAATCATCGCTACATTAGTCTGAAATGACAAACTTATTGGTCACCGTATGTAGCCGTGAGCAGGCTTATTCACTTTACTAGGGATAGTTCCAGTATCAATTAGAAGTCTGAGATCGTTATCACAATTTAAGTGCTTGTTAATTGCTCTTTTCTAGGAGCTATCATAAAATGACAACTAAAGTAGTGCAGTTTTATGTATTCATTGAACACGATGACTGATACGTCGATTAGACGATAGAATCGCCATACCTGTTGTACTTGCATCAATGGTTGTTGTTGTCGTCGAATCTGTCGTTGTTGTTGCTTCTTCAGTCACTTTCGATGAAGATGTCGTTGTTGGCATTTCGGGACAACCTTGGACCGAGTTAGCCACAGCTGAGGCGTCTAACAAAATTAAGCATGAACACAGCAGTTAATTAAATAGCAAACTAACTGCATGGCTTCATTTGATTGCTCTGTTTTAAGATATTGGTTGTTGTTTTTTTTTATTATTATTAAACCTGACGGCCGTTTCAGTAATCGATCGTAGCACGTAAACGTAGACACAAACGTAAAGATTGTACGCAATATCTTTCGAACAATAAAGTTACGCGACCAATATTGATCGTACGAAATGATCTAGGGCTGTCGGGAGCGTATTATAGGAGCGAAATAAATGTCATGTTATTTCAAAGCAAAATCATTAACATTTAGATGAGGATATTTTGAAGCCAAAAACATCAAATATTTCTCGAAAACATTCTGTAGACTTATAACATACCATACATATAGCACGTATAGCATTTGTTGAGGATTAATAGGGAGTGATAATATGATACTTTAAAGAAACATTACTCCGAACATATTTTTTTTCTTCAAAAGTTTGAACAGAGGAGGGAGAACTATATGTTTTAAAAATCTCTAAATAAAAGTCTCTCTGCTATTATCTTATATTCAGGTGAAAAGAATGTTAATTACGTGGGGGGTATAAAGCCTTATCTATAATTATAAATATGATATGAATAATTCTCCATATCTGTAACAATCACATTATTTAAAGGGACATGGACACGATTGAGCTGAAAATTTTATTTTTCCTTTTTATTGTTTACAATGCTCAACTAAAGTATTTCTAATGGTCAACCAAAATTCGAATATCATTTTTTTTAGTTACAAGTGAGATACATTTTAATTGTGTTCAGAATTAACTTGTAAATTGAAAAATCTTATTTAAACGAATTTAACCTGTGTAAACAAAAACATAACACTATCCTTGTTTACATAACAAAGACTTGTGAGCTCTGTATCTCCCGTGTACCTCGACAACTGACATTCAAATTTTTACTGACCATTAGTAATACCTGCGTTAAGCATTCTAAACATTAAAAATGGAAAAATAAAATTTAAAAATTTTCAGCTCAAATCGTGTCCATGCCCCTTTAAGATATATGTAGCATTTATAGAAGAACTTTGGTAACAAGGATGATCCTTTCATGTATGTTCGACTCCTAACAGCTACATCAGACGCAACTGAAGCTACAGCATACGGAAGTGAAGCTACAACATATGTAAATGAAGCTACAACATATGTAAATGAAGCTACAAAATATATGTAAATGAAGCTACAAAATATATGTAAATGAAGCTACAACAAGCGTTGGTTGTTCGATTGTTTTACTCCCATCGAGAATTTTTCATTCTTATTGAGACGTCACCAGCTGTAGATGAAGTACCACAAATTTAGACCTATGCTTAGCGCTCAGGGCTATAACAGTGAGGGTTCTATAACTAAATTCAACGCGCCAACGCACGCTGCGACACGGGACCTCCGTTTTAGCCCGTGAGCTGAAGGATTAATTAAGTGAGCTTTTCTGATCACCCGTTGTTCATCGTCTGTCTGTAAACTTTTCATATTTTCGACTTCTTCTACAGAACCACTTGATCAATTTCAACTAAACTTGGCAAAAAGCATCCTTGAATGCAGGGGATTCAAGTTTGTTCAAATGAAGGGCCAGACCCCCTTCAAAGGGGAAATAATCACAAAAATAGTATAGGGCCATTTAAAAATCTTCTATTCAAGAACCACTGGGCCAGAGAAGTAGACATTTACATAAAAGCGTCCCGACATAGTGCAGATTCGGGTTTTTAAAGTCATGACCCCAGGGGTAGGTTGGGGTCACAATAAGGAATCAAAGTTTTACATGCGAGTATATAGGAAAATATTTTAAAACCTTCCTCTCAAGAACCACTGGGCCAGAAAAGTTCAAATTTACTTGGCAACTTTCTGACAAAGTGCAGATTCAAGTTCATTAGAATTATCGCCCCTGGCGTTAGGATGGCGCCCAAATAGGGAAAGGGTTCTCTATAGACATTCAGTGTTCAGTATATTCCTATGTCCATTTTGACCCTTTACCTTTGACCATGTGACCTCAAAATCAATAGGGGTCATTTACTCCTTGGGGTGTACCAAGTTTTATGTCTGTCAGGCAAAGGGTTCTCAAGATATTGAGTGGACATTGTCTTCCTATGTCCAGAGTAGATTGACTTTTGACATGAAAAACAATAGGGGTCCTCCTCTACACGTAGCCAACCCACATATGAAATATCATCACGATCAAGTGAATGGTTCTTGAGATATTGATCGGAAAACATATGGCCTACCGACCGACCGACAGGTGCAAACCAATATGCCCCTCTTCCTTTATCTAAAGGGACATAAAAATAGAATTATGAAATACAGGAAGTCATAATTTTTTTCATGAATTTTACCATCTAAATTTATTTATTAGCCAAAATATTGAATATTGGCAATTGCACATTCTTTCAGTGAAATATGACCCCCTACTACCGGGTGTTGCTAAAACGCGGAACGGAAAATGAAACGGAAGACGGAACGGAACCATTATACTGTATGTTTACCGTTAAAATGTCTAGTCGGTGTAGTGAAAGTAACCGCACGTGGTGTTTGTTTATCTCCAGCAGGTCAAATCTCGGCAAATCACGCAAATTCTCGAATTTCCGCTTTCTCGCCCTATGCCGACATTTCCAACTTCTTGTAGATGCTTTGTAAATTCTTATACAAACGTTTCACTTCGCTAAAATCAATTTATGATGCAGAATTTTAAGATAAATTTGTTTTACTGCTTGTAAATTCCTACAATTTAGATTTTAATCATAATAAAGTATTTTCTTCCTATTTTTTGGTGTTAGCTACACAATCTGATTAAAATAAGATCCTTTGATCCACTCTGTTATTGTTATGTCGCTACAAAAGTTTAAGAAGCGGTAGCAAATTCAAAACAGCTAATTTTAATTAGATTGCTTAGCTACGTTAATCATTCTAATTCGTAAATTCTGCTCCGTTTTCCGTTCCATTCCGTCCCGTTTTCCGTTCCGCGTTTTAGCAACACCCCTACTACCTGACTGAGGTCTATGGATTGCAAAGAAACATTGTGGATATTTGGGTGTTTTTTTTAAATGTTGAAATATGACCCCAACACTTGTCCGAGATATGGACTGTAAAGAAAACATGTTGCACATTTAGTGCGATTTTTCAAAGTTGAAATTTGAACCCACCAGAAATATATCTACGGGTCGTTTTTCAACAAGGGCCAAATTTTCACGCTTGGGAGGGTAGTTATTAACAGTCTGAGTCAATTTATCAACTTTTACATCCGTTAAATATGATCCCCAGGGGGGGGGGGGGGGGTCAACGGGGTCAACATTAAATGTTACACCGGTGTCTCCTTCGTCGCCGCTGATGGAACCTGCGTGGTTATGCGCAAGATTGCAACGTTATCAGTAACACAAAGCACCCAGAATAACTGGCTGTTGAAATTATAAATTATCAAAAGACTATTAGAGATGGACAGACAAATAGATAGGTACCTAGTTTTGATACAATTCCTGGAACAACGTTACAGAGGTACACAAAATCATCCACGTAAGTGATATAGTAGCTGTCTGGGTCGTTAGCTATGACCTGTAGGTCCAAATCCGTAAGCGACAAATCGCTCCTCACTCCCACCGCATAAACCTCCACTTCCATTGACCTGAGGTCATCTGCTGCCTTCTCTGTTTCTGTTCGGCTAACGGACCGTCCGTCTGTTAGGACCACCACCGCCTTTGAAGACCCATTTCTAACCCCAAAAGAATGTTCGTAACTGTAGTTTAGCGCCAAATGAGTATACGTCCCGCCTTCTGGTGTGATGGACTTCAGTGATTGGATGGCGGATATTGCGTCAGAGGAGGACGTATAAGTGGCCAATGAAAAATGTTCTGTCACATTTGAGGCATATGTAACTACAGATACGAGGGTTTCGTTTGGTCCAATTGTGAGCCATGACGTCACGTTCGAAACAAAATCAACAACTTCTTCAAAGTTTCCTGGACTGATGCTTCCTGATGAATCGAGAAGGAATACAATGTCTGGAAAGAAAAAAAAATATAAATATATATATATATATATATATATATATATATATATGTATATGTATATATATATATATATATATACATACAATGTATTTATGATCTATGAATAACTTAAAATAATGTGAAAGAAAATGTGGATATTTAGAAGATCAAAGGTCTATAGGAATGCACATGTACGTACTTCAATCCTTCGCACATTCACATTGTTAGGTGATAACCTTGATACATGTACGTGCACATGTATTGTGTTTGTACTGGAACTAAACAAAAAAAACCCACAATTCCCACAAATTCAAGGTTGTTGGAATGGGAGTGTTCATTGGTTGCAGTCTCAAGCCTATATATACTAATATTTTATGATAAGATATTTTGGAATATATGAATTCATTCCACCATTTAAATTGATGAAATGTGTTTAATGACTCAAGTTAGAAATGGTTAATGACTGACAGATCCAGAGATTTTTGTGCCCCCCCCCCCCCCTGCGGACAAACTAGGAGCCCCAAAGTCCTCTGTATCGTTTCACACCCCGTCGCACCAGGGACGTGACGTCACGGCAGGGGTAACCTAGTATACTTATACAAAACAAATGTCATTTTGTACTGCAGAAATTCGACGCGTGTATGTAGACCGTACACTGTACATGTATGTAAGAATTAAGTAACACATTTTTAGGAATTTTTTAACTTCTTACCTTTATATTCACATTTCACCCCACATATTAATAAACAAATAAAAATTAATATCCATGTGTATGTGAAATGGCATGGTTTCCTCCGCTTCATCGTGGTTTACGACACGTCTTAATCAATATCTTCATTCATCATTTATTTATCTGAACATATATAATCAGTCACTACAACGACAGTAATATATTGATACTATTATCTTATATATATACAAAATTAATTGTGAAACACACAGGTGTACTATATATGCATTAACCGGATCAACTAATCGTGTCAGTTGTGCATTTGAAAATTGAAAGGAAAGGACAAAAGAATCAATGAATGGCGCAACAGGCTTGTTCAATCTGCTGGACGCATGACATACGCCCTAAACATTGAGAGATTTCTTGAGAGAACTAAAGAAGTATCTGTGCTACACGCCCCTCGCTCCTGTTGTACATGGGTTGCATGGTGTTTATTTTTTCCCGAGGGAGGAGGTGGGGATTTACTTGATTTTTGGTTTTATGTAGTTTTTTTTCGGGGGCTTGGGTTTACTTGTCTTTTGGCAATCTCTACCCAGAGTTATCGTTCCTTGTTCTCACTTACTACACCTCTGTTAACGCCTCAAAATAAGCAATGTTATTCCACATGTAAATCTCTCACTTACACCTCTGTTAACATCTCAAAATAAGCAATGTTATTCCACATGTAAATCTCTCACTTACACCTCTGTTAACATCTCAAAATAAGCAATGTTATTCCACATGTAAATCTCTCACTTACACCTCTGTTAACGCCTCAAAATAAGCAATGTTATTCCACATGTAAATCTCTCACTTACACCTCTGTTAACATCTCAAAATAAGCAATGTTATTCCACATGTAAATCTCTCACTTACACCTCTGTTAACATCTCAAAATAAGCAATGTTATTCCACATGTAAATCTCTCACTTACACCTCTGTTAACATCTCAAAATAAGCAATGTTATTCCACATGTAAATCTCTCACTTACACCTCTGTTAACGCCTCAAAATAAGCAATGTTATTCCACATGTAAATCTCTCACTTACACCTCTGTTAACATCTCAAAATAAGCAATGTTATTCCACATGTAAATCTCTCACTTACACCTCTGTTAACGCCTCAAAATAAGCAATGTTATTCCACATGTAAATCTCTCACTTACACCTCTGTTAACATCTCAAAATAAGCAATGTTATTCCACATGTAAATCTCTCACTTACACCTCTGTTAACGTCTCAAAATAAGCAATGTTATTCCACATGTAAATCTCTCACTTACACCTCTGTTAACATCTCAAAATAAGCAATGTTATTCCACATGTAAATCTCTCACTTACACCTCTGTTAACATCTCAAAATAAGCAATGTTATTCCACATGTAAATCTCTCACTTACACCTCTGTTAACATCTCAAAATAAGCAATGTTATTCCACATGTAAATCTCTCACTTACACCTCTGTTAACGTCTCAAAATAAGCAATGTTATTCCACATGTAAATCTCTCACTTACACCTCTGTTAACATCTCAAAATAAGCAATGTTATTCCACATGTAAATCTCTCACTTACACCTCTGTTAACGTCTCAAAATAAGCAATGTTATTCCACATGTAAATCTCTCACTTACACCTCTGTTAACGCCTCAAAATAAGCAATGTTATTCCACATGTAAATCTCTCACTTACACCTCTGTTAACATCTCAAAATAAGCAATGTTATTCCACATGTAAATCTCTCACTTACACCTCTGTTAACATCTCAAAATAAGCAATGTTATTCCACATGTAAATCTCTCACTTACACCTCTGTTAACATCTCAAAATAAGCAATGTTATTCCACATGTAAATCTCTCACTTACACCTCTGTTAACATCTCAAAATAAGCAATGTTATTTCACATGTAAATCTCTCACTTACACCTCTGTTAACGCCTCAAAATAAGCAATGTTATTCCACATGTAAATCTCTCACTTACACCTCTGTTAACATCTCAAAATAAGCAATGTTATTCCACATGTAAATCTCTCACTTACACCTCTGTTAACATCTCAAAATAAGCAATGTTATTCCACATGTAAATCTCTCACTTACACCTCTGTTAACATCTCAAAATAAGCAATGTTATTCCACATGTAAATCTCTCACTTACACCTCTGTTAACATCTCAAAATAAGCAATGTTATTCCACATGTAAATCTCTCACTTACACCTCTGTTAACGTCTCAAAATAAGCAATGTTATTCCACATGTAAATCTCTCACTTACACCTCTGTTAACGTCTCAAAATAAGCAATGTTATTCCACATGTAAATCTCTCACTTACACCTCTGTTAACGTCTCAAAATAAGCAATGTTATTCCACATGTAAATCTCTCACTTACACCTCTGTTAACGTCTCAAAATAAGCAATGTTATTCCACATGTAAATCTCTCACTTACACCTCTGTTAACGTCTCAAAATAAGCAATGTTATTCCACATGTAAATCTCTCACTTACACCTCTGTTAACGTCTCAAAATAAGCAATGTTATTCCACATGTAAATCTCTCACTTACACCTCTGTTAACGCCTCAAAATAAGCAATGTTATTCCACATGTAAATCTCTCACTTACACCTCTGTTAACATCTCAAAATAAGCAATGTTATTCCACATGTAAATCTCTCACTTACACCTCTGTTAACGCCTCAAAATAAGCAATGTTATTCCACATGTAAATCTCTCACTTACATCTCTGTTAACGTCTCAAAATAAGCAATGTTATTCCACATGTAAATCTCTCACTTACACCTCTGTTAACGCCTCAAAATAAGCAATGTTATTCCACATGTAAATCTCTCACTTACACCTCTGTTAACATCTCAAAATAAGCAATGTTATTCCACATGTAAATCTCTCACTTACACCTCTGTTAACATCTCAAAATAAGCAATGTTATTCCACATGTAAATCTCTCACTTACACCTCTGTTAACGTCTCAAAATAAGCAATGTTATTCCACATGTAAATCTCTCACTTACACCTCTGTTAACGTCTCAAAATAAGCAATGTTATTCCACATGTAAATCTCTCACTTACACCTCTGTTAACGTCTCAAAATAAGCAATGTTATTCCACATGTAAATCTCTCACTTACACCTCTGTTAACGTCTCAAAATAAGCAATGTTATTCCACATGTAAATCTCTCACTTACACCTCTGTTAACGTCTCAAAATAAGCAATGTTATTCCACATGTAAATCTCTCACTTACACCTCTGTTAACGTCTCAAAATAAGCAATGTTATTCCACATGTAAATCTCTCACTTACACCTCTGTTAACATCTCAAAATAAGCAATGTTATTCCACATGTAAATCTCTCACTTACACCTCTGTTAACGTCTCAAAATAAGCAATGTTATTCCACATGTAAATCTCTCACTTACACCTCTGTTAACATCTCAAAATAAGCAATGTTATTCCACATGTAAATCTCTCACTTACACCTCTGTTAACATCTCAAAATAAGCAATGTTATTCCACATGTAAATCTCTCACTTACACCTCTGTTAACATCTCAAAATAAGCAATGTTATTCCACATGTAAATCTCTCACTTACACCTCTGTTAACGTCTCAAAATAAGCAATGTTATTCCACATGTAAATCTCTCACTTACACCTCTGTTAACGTCTCAAAATAAGCAATGTTATTCCACATGTAAATCTCTCACTTACACCTCTGTTAACATCTCAAAATAAGCAATGTTATTCCACATGTAAATCTCTCACTTACACCTCTGTTAACATCTCAAAATAAGCAATGTTATTCCACATGTAAATCTCTCACTTACACCTCTGTTAACATCTCAAAATAAGCAATGTTATTCCACATGTAAATCTCTCACTTACACCTCTGTTAACATCTCAAAATAAGCAATGTTATTCCACATGTAAATCTCTCACTTACACCTCTGTTAACATCTCAAAATAAGCAATGTTATTCCACATGTAAATCTCTCACTTACACCTCTGTTAACATCTCAAAATAAGCAATGTTATTCCACATGTAAATCTCTCACTTACACCTCTGTTAACGTCTCAAAATAAGCAATGTTATTCCACATGTAAATCTCTCACTTACACCTCTGTTAACGTCTCAAAATAAGCAATGTTATTCCACATGTAAATCTCTCACTTACACCTCTGTTAACATCTCAAAATAAGCAATGTTATTCCACATGTAAATCTCTCACTTACACCTCTGTTAACATCTCAAAATAAGCAATGTTATTCCACATGTAAATCTCTCACTTACACCTCTGTTAACGTCTCAAAATAAGCAATGTTATTCCACATGTAAATCTCTCACTTACACCTCTTTTAACGTCTCAAAATAAGCAATGTTATTCCACATGTAAATCCACTTTCTTTCTTTTTTACGGCTAATAAAACTAAGAACTATTTTATAAAATATCTTGAAAGTGTAGGACAAGCAACTATTTGTAGATTTTTTTACCCATTACTATATATTCTTCATGTACCTATGTATAGGCCTGGTGCAATAGAACTACCCAATATCCACGTTTCAACCCAAATCAATGCTCCTTGTGTCACAAAAAGACTTGACATCTGCTCAACGTTTATTTATTTACGTATATTTTTGTAACTGAAGTCAAAACCATACTTTATTTGAGCATACGTGCCGTTTTACAAAAATCTTGTAAAACCCTTGAGACGTTGACAGAGGTGTAAGTGAGTGTAGGGAACGATAAATCTGGGTAGAGATTGGTCTTTTGGTATGGTATGCTAATATTGGCTCACAAGAATTGAAACATTCTTTCTCTCAACAATGATGACCCCGGCAAATGTGACCCTGGGACGGGGGCCTATACTTGAGGATCCGAGTTATCCTAACCTGCGCATACCTCGAACTTGTGACAATTTATGAACCGTAAAGTCTAGGCAACCAACACATCTTTCATTTTCATTTAGTTATTCCATTAAAATTCTATTAAATTTTTCACATATGCAAGGTGAAGATAACCAACAGTGATCAATTTCATAACTCCTATAAGCAATACAAATAAATAGTGGGGCAAACACGGACCCCTGGACACACCAGAAGTGGGATCAGGTGCCTAGGAGAAGTAAGCATCCACTGTTGTACAGCATATTATCATTCCGACCCAATTTGGGCCGATAAGAAACTGATAGTAATACCTGCACGCAATATTGCGTTCGATTATCCTTGATGGCCACGGCATGCTTTTCTGGAGTTTCGAGCATAAGCGACACGTGAAACAGAAAAATATTGGTTTTTAGAATAAAATTTTGATCGAGAGATGGGCCGCGCATGATTGAAAATGATCGTTTGCGTTCTACTAGGATGCTGGAAGCAGGGATGTATGCATCCTCACAAGTCAAGAATCAATAAGCCTTGACTTGTGAAGATGGGATGTATGAGGCCTTGTCGTTTCAATGACAGATTGTGTGGAAGTTCTGTTTACAGACGAGATTCTTGACAAAGCACCATGTTGAGTTTCTTGACCGTCAGTCACGGTCGTTTTCGAGCGTTAGGCTCTGGGGTGGAATTACAACACACGGAAGGACCCCTTTGGTGATAGTAGGGGGTAAATTTAACCGGCGTACGCTACTGTGACGAGATTGTACGTCAGCACGTCATTCCATTCATTCACAATAACCAGCGTAACGTCATTCTGCAGCAGGACGACGCACGACCGCACACCGCATGCGTTGTTAGTGACTATCTACTATGGAGTGCCAAATTAACATAAACTCAAATAATTGAAGATATCTTCAATTATTTGAAGATATCATCAATTTATTTGATGCGCGCAACAATTTGATTAAAGATCTCTTCAAATAATTAATGATATCTTCAATTCTGAATTATTGCGCGCATTAATTGAATTGATGATAGCATTAATTCTTCAGCTGAATTGAAGCACGCTTTAATTGAATTAATGATCTCTTCAAATCAATTAATGATATCAACAATTGAATTGATGCGCGCTACAATTCAATTGAAGAGAGCAATAATTGATATAATGCGCGTATTAAATCATTTGATGAGAGCAATAATTGAATTGATGCGCGCATTAATTCAGTTATTGCTCTCTTCAATTGAATTAATGATATCTTTAATTCACGCGCGCATTAATTCAATTAAAGAGAGCAATAATTGAATTGATGATATCTTCAAATAATTAAAAATATCTTCAATTATTTGAGTTTATGTTAATTTGGCGCTCCATAATCTACAGCAGCAAAACGTGAATGTGCTACATTAATGCGCGCATCAAATCAATCATTGCTCTCCTCAAATGAATTAATGCGCGCATCAAATCAATCATTGCTCTCCTCAAATGAATTAATGCGCGCATCAATTCAATTATTGCTCTCATCAATTGATTTAATGTGCGCATTATATCAATTATTGCTCTCTTCAATTGAATTGTAGCGCGATCAAATTCAATTGTTGATATCACTAATTCATTTGTAGAGATCATTAATTCAATTAAAGCGCGCATCAATTCAGCTGAAGAATCAATGCTATCACCAATTCAATTAATGCGCGCAATAATTCAGAATTGATGATATCGTTAATTTTTTGAAGAGATCTTTAATTAAATTGTTGCGCGCATCAAATGAATTGATGATATCTTCAAATAATTGAAGATATCTTCAATTATTTGAGGTTATGTTAATTTGGCGCTCCATAGGTATATCCAGGGGTATGTGTTTTGTCCATTCTCTATTTTGCATTCCTTATAGGAGTTATGAGATTTATCACTCTTCGTTTTCACTAATATCACCTTTCATAGTGTCATTTCCACGTGAAATCTCTCTCCTCTCTCTCGACTGGAAAAAACAAGCATGTCTTACAGGTTTTAATTTTACACTTCCACTGGATGAAACTATTTGGCTTAGTGTAGGCTTATTTATTTCAACTCCTTCACCAATCTGAAACATCGAACAATAGACCTATCAAAGAAATGCAAAATAATTTTTTCCCAAAAGCATTAAATGATGAGGTTTATTATTATAATTATACATCTATTTAGCAAATAACACAAAACTCTAATTCAATCGAGATTAAAACGCCCCTCGATGCAAAAGTGGACTCATCCAAAAACCTCTCAATGGCGACTGTGATACTTCTACGACGTGCTCAACTCCTTATCACTAGATCCACGTGTGCGTCTCATAAGATAACTCGAGCAATGTCTAGCATGCTTATAGATGACCCCAAGTATTCCTGGCTGAAGGATTTAGGGTTAGGAGCCACCAACAATGGGGCGTTTTATGGAGTTTGGGGAGGATCAGGCGAGGTAACATGTTCAGTTATTGCATTGTTTACGAACGTGAACCGGCAATGCGGTGTCCTAAAGTGTCATTGTTTTCTTAACACCATTTATGAACATTTTCAAAGTAACTTACACAGTCTTAAGAATAAATTTCAATTTCAATTTATTTAACATTATGGTTGAAAACTGTTTCTCTTGACTTTTTGCAATGTCAAGGAGAGGTGTGTGCAAATGAGCAATTTTGATTGGTTACTTCGTGACCCTATTAATCAGCCGTTATGTTGTTTTTCAGGAGGTAACTTCTTTTTGCCCAACGAACAATCAACCAATTGCAAAAGTTACACAGGTAAGAACAGTGCCTTATAATCAGTGTTTTTTTGGTTTTTATAAAATAGGGGGTCATTTTGACCCTCTGGGGTAAGTATCAGGGGGTACGTCATTTTCAAATAGACTAGTGGGGGGTCATTTCTTGTGCACCATAGTCAATGTAAATAAAAACACGATTAAAAAATGTTCAGTTACTTGTTTATTTCCCTTTCTCTAATATTTCCTCCTTTTCACTTTTTCAGTAAAGTTATTTGTGCCATTTTCGACAAGTTTTCTTTTAACTCGTTCACAGTGCCGAAAGAATCTGATTTTTTGTCGTATATTAACCATGTGTGCTCGGTTAGCCATCTTTGATTAAAATTTTGGACTGATTTACTGACCACAGTCGAAGTTGAACTTGGAGTCACAGTTTTATTATTATTGACGTCTTCTGCTGAATCTCCCGAGATTTTGGTAGATGATTTATTAAATCCATGCCGAAGTAGGGAAGACATTGTACCTTAGGCGGAAATGAACAATAATTTGACAACTCACTCATCGGACAATTCACTGACCAACTGACGAATGAGTCGACTTAATTCAGGTGAATTTAAGGTAAAAATCCGAGAGGGGGGGGGGGGAGGTGTGGGACTGAACGTCATTTTGATGCAGTGATTTTTTTTCATGGGGTCAAATGAAATTTTTGTGCGTAAATTACACAGATATGTGCGTTGACAGAAACCCTGATAATAACCTTAGTATTATAATGTACATAAAGAAATATGATGGCTTATTATAATGTACATAAAGAAATATAATAGCCGATTATAATGTACATAAAGAAATATAATAGCCTATTATAATGTACATAAAGAAATATGATAGCCTATTATAATGTATATACAAAAAGAAATTCCTTGCATCAACTTCATCAGGTTTTGTGTGACATGGTGTTGTGCGTATTTCGGGTAATGTTTACTGATCAACTGATCTGGATTTTTTAGTCAGACCCTGTTCAGAAGCTGAATGTAAATTTCCAGGACTTCTCCAAGATTCGGTGAAGGTGTCATTCCAAAAATCTAGCGAGTTGAATCTCAGCCGATTCGAGCTATTTACTACATAGCTTTTGATTTTGGGATCATATAGATTAGAAACTAGACACATGCTGAAAGATTGACCAGCTTGAATTTAACAAATTTCAGGAATTTGTCCATCACATGAAGGAGAGGAAGTGTAGAATTTTCATTTGCAATAACTTTCTCTAAAATTCCCGCCAGGCCTTGCAACATGTACAAGTAGTAAATAACATTTCCTGCTGTCAAATTTAGATGCTGGTCTACTTAGAAGTGCTACAAACCCATGATTGAAGTTCAAAACTTTGGGACACTTATAATTGATAAATATATGCATGTATGTAATATTACAAATTTGACTATACGCATGACCTTCATTTTTATTCTACATATAAGGCCAGTCCTGCTGACTATGAAAAAGCCATTGTAGCTACCAAGGAAGCGTGGCAGACTTGGACGGAGGTAAGATTCTTGCATTTTACAGTGTGCCTATAATATAGATGAGATATTGTTGAAAAACAATTTGTATTTTGATTTTTCTTATACCCCAGTTTATCAGAAGCAGGTGGTACCACTTTGGGTCTCTCAATTTTAAAAACAGATCAGTCAAATTTTCCTAATGCCAAAATTAACCAATATACAGTATGGGCTTTAACAATGAAAGTTCACAAGAAGAGTTCCCATGATATAAGGATGAATCCTATTGTAGTTAGATAAAAAGGTCAAGGTCACTATATCTCTATGGTGAGAAATTGTATTCCAGGTGATAGCCTATATTACAAAAGAACAACCTCTACTGTTTTAAGGTCAAAGGTTACGGTCAATATATATAGCACACACGAGTAACAATGTAAAAGGTCTCTGTAGGGCATCTATATATATATATATATAGCACACACGAGTAACAATGTAAAAGGTCTCTGTAGGGCATCTATATATATATATATATAGCACACACGAGTAACAATGTAAAAGGTCTGTGTAGGGCATCTATATATATATATATATATATATATATATATATATATATAGCACACACGAGTAACAATGTAAAAGGTCTGTGTAGGGCACACACTTATACAAATATATATATATATATATATATAGCACACACGAGTAACAATGTAAAAGGTCTGTGTAGGGCACACACACGAGTAACAATGTAAAAGGTCTGTGTAGGGCATCTATATATATATATAGCACACACGAGTAACAATGTAAAAGGTCTGTGTAGGGCATCTATATATATATATATAGCACACACGAGTAACAATGTAAAAGGCCTGTGTAGGGCATCTATATATATATATAGCACACACGAGTAACAATGTAAAAGGTCTGTGTAGGGCATCTATATATATATATATATAGCACACACGAGTAACAATGTAAAAGGTCTCTGTAGGGCATCTATATATATATATATAGCACACACGAGTAACAATGTAAAAGGTCTGTGTAGGGCATCTATATATATATATAGCACACACGAGTAACAATATAAAAGGTCTCTGTAGGGCATCTCTTGCAAATGTATTGTGTTATAGGAATGAAATTTTTCAGTCATAATTTTTTCTTTATAAGCAGAAGGGGTTGGGGTATAAATTCACTGAATTTGCTTTTTGTCATTGAAATTTTTTTAACAATTGTAGGTGCCAGCCCCTCAGAGAGGCGAGATCCTCCGACAAATGGGAGAGGCCTTGAGGGAAAAGAAAACACTTCTAGGAAAGTTGGTAAGTTTGGAAGAATGGAGAATATTAAACTATGATAGAGACTCAGTGCATTTGTTTGTTCATTGAACAAAGTGACAAATCAACAGATTGTAGCTAATCATCAATGCTAGGAGATAGTGATGATGATTTATTGCATTTAATCAAAGTACTACAAGTATTTCTGTGGTACAGTTGGTGTCCTATTGTACCGTATTAGTGGAATTTATAGCGAGACACAGCAATTTTTCCATAAAAACTGGTACAGGTGACTCTCGATGGCTCGCACTTCGATCTCTCGAAGTTCTCGGTCTAGTGAAGTTGGGTCCCGATTTTTTTCTCTATATAACAAAGCATATTTACTATTGATCTGTCGAAGTTCTCGATCTCTCGAAGTGAAGTTGGGTCCCGTAAAACACATTTCATTGTTTTTCACTCTCGATCTCTCGAAGTGGTGGTAGCGTATACTAGGGGTGAAACGATGCATTGCGATGTCATGGCCTCGATTCGATGTTCGATTTATTCGGGGTCTGTTTCGGTCCGATACGGTTTTAAAATCATAGCACACATTGCTCTTGATAACACGGTTTCTGATTAGCCAATGGAATAACGTACGAGTAAACTTTGCTGTATCAAAATGGACACAGTCGAGTTGAAAAATGCACCCCCAATGTATAAGTCCTGGGTATGGCGACATTTCGGCTTTAGGACAAGTGATAAGAGTGTTGCTCTATGTTAAAAGTTTTTACATTATGTAGAATTTATTTGCAGAGAGCAATAAATACAACGAAACATGAAAAATCTTAGCATTGTGAAGAATTTGGTACATGCTATTGTATCGAATAAAAAATCATCAAATCGAGACTAAAGTATCGAGAATCGAATCGAGAAGGTACTGTATCGTTTCACTCCTAGCGTATACCTACCGTTACCCAATTTCAGCTTGGGCCTTACCTGGATTTTGTTGAATGCCAGAGGGGTAATTAAGTGTTTACATAGTTGAAACTTCACTGGTGCTTCTTTGTGGAGGTGACACCCTTGAGTATATAATTGCCTAATTGGTCAGTTTACACCTTGCACTGGGGTTTTGAGTCTTGATGATTAAAATTATATACAATCCAACTATGAACAAAATCTATAATTTGTTTTGACATGACAACCAGAGATTAAGTTTTATACATATGATTTAGAGATCTACAGACTATTAAATTTCTGGAGTATACTCTAAAACATCGTTTTACTCATTCATTAGAATTTATGTTTTGGGTAAAGCGACATAACATTGTGCACTGTTTAGTTTGCGATAGTAAAGCGTCATCGGAACTTGGTTTTGTATGCCTATCTAAGCATGATTAAAGAGCTAATAGATACATAAACTTTGAAATCTTTTTATTAATGCAAAATAAGGTTTTTTATTTTGATATCAAAGTACTTGACGAATATGAAGGAAACCATGTCAAAACGATATCATATGATCTTGTTGGTATACATTTCCAGTTACTGTATATATATTTAGTAAGAGCTAAGAAAGATAACTATTCCTTTGATTTGGAATAAATTGTTAGCGATATTCAATTTTAGCTATCTCATCACTCTCGCTAATAGTGCCAAAATTAAATCCTCACCAAAAATTTTGCTTGTATTGTATTTTGTATGAAAGAATGTAAAGTCCTACTGTCTGAGGACAACAGAATATGTTCATGATGTATAAGGAATGTTGTACATTTATTGTTTACGAGGTTGCTTGCCACTGATGTACAAGTTGATTAAGCATTGATGGTGTAATAATCAGCTGTAATTTTATCCTAGGAATCTTTGGAGATGGGCAAGATTTTACCCGAGGGTGAGGGAGAGGTACAGGAATACATAGACATCATTGACTATGCTGTGGGGCTGTCAAGGATGATCGCTGGCCATGTTTTCCCTTCAGAGAGTAAGTAGCTTGATTAAGCAAATTTTAAATACAGTTAAAGTTTGTTATCTTGAATTTGATGGTGCTAAGAGAAGCTCCGAGATATCCAAGGGTTCAAGATATTGAGATTGAAATACATTAGAAAATGTAGTTGGGACTTCCAGTTCACTTTGACTTATCGAGGGTATTCGAGATATGGATGTTCGAGATACTGAAGTAATTGTACTATAATGAATATTTGTTGTGTTCTAAGAGAAAAACTTGGAATACTCTACCGTGACAAATAAGTTGAAAGTGGATACAGTTTAAATTTAATAAATGAAATATAACATGTCTGTGAAGTCAGCTATTGTCAATACGTGTACAGTGTATTTGTATGAGATTTTTTACTCTCCATGTTTAACAATTTGATTTTGCTGTGCAGGAAGAGGTCACATGTTACTGGAGCAGTGGAACCCCCTTGGAATTGTGGGAGTTATCACAGCATTTAATTTCCCAGTGGCAGTATATGGATGGAATTCTTCCATTGCTCTGGCCTGTGGAAACTGTGTTCTATGGTAACGTTAATTTTTCACTCCAACACTGTACAATATAATCTTGATTTTTCTGTTGTGACGTGTAGACTTGCCCATTTCCCCAATACTGATTTCTAGTTTGGAGAATATTAATTGGTGAACTTGACAAATGAGTCAACCAGAACTAATTTTGCATATTTACAATTTTAAGATATAGAATTGAACACATTTCATTTGGAATACAGTTCATGCCTAATGTCCATATTTCTGATCTTTGGCGTGTTAAAAGAGTACCAGTAGATTTAGAATGCATATCTGAAATTATAATCTAGCCTATTGATAACAATTTTTTTTTTTAATAAACATTTCTTTTCTTTATATATTTGGCCAAATTAAGATATTGGTTAATCTAGTTCTTTGTGTTAAGTAGAGGATGTCTTTATGACTGGTAAAATGTTTAGCAGAGGAGGGCTTTATGACTGGTAAAATATTAAAACAGAGGAGGGCTTTATGACTGGTAAAATATTAAACAGAGGAGAGCCTTATGACTGGTAAAAGGTAGTAAGATGTCTAGAGGGTCGACAGATTTAACAATTTCCATGATGAAAGAAAATCTGGATTTCTTGCAGATTTTGACAAAAATGTTGGAGACATGACTCGGAGTACCTTCTACATTTTGATTTATAATTACAGTGTATATGCAATGTACAATTCAGAGTGCTGATGTTATGTTTTCATTCTTTGTTTTAGGAAAGGTGCTCCTACCACTCCATTAGTTAGTGTGGCTGTCACAAAGTAAGCAGGTTTATTTTCAATAACATGATTCATTCACAAGAAAAAATATTACATTATTACTATTATATCTTTAGCTCTACCTGTTGTGGTACAGTAAGAAAGGTGCTGTTGATATTCTGAGTAAATACTATAGATCACTTGCGTTTTGTGAGACTCAATTTCCAATATCTTGCTTAGTCGGATTTAACAGTAAGACATGGTTTTCATGGATGTTCAATTGGCTCACGACTATGAACTGTATATTAGTATAGAATTTCTGCATTTCATTAACCTTAAGAAATTACATGAAAATGAAGTTCTTGCAATCAAAAAGTGATTTACAGTGTATTCTTCTACCTTGTAGAATTTTGGAGCAAACATTAAAAGCCAACAATCTGCCAGGAGCTGTGTGTTCTCTTGTTCAAGGAGGATCAGACATTGGGTACATAATCCATTCATGTTAGGGCTATTCCAGAAATAAATACATGGGGGGGTCGGGAGGCACCTTTTGTATATACCAAGCACCCATAAAAAAAAATAAAAAATTACCCCATGACCCATCAAATTAATAAACTCATTTTACAATGACCCATCTAATAAAAAAAAACAACAACTAACCAGACCCACCACAAAAATATTTTTGAAAATGAAAACGGTACAAATCTCGTGAGGTTTTCGGGACAAACATTCTAGTCAATGACGCGGTAATGCCTGTGAGACGTATCACAGTAGTTCTGAAGAAACGATGTCACATCAACAATCAAAGGCATCTATGGCGGGAATGTTGGAAAGATTGGGAGTCCAAACGATGCTATTATCATGAAATGGGTATGGATATGTTTTTCCACGAATCGTTCGTCTTCTAATGGAGCCCGCGCCCGGAGACCTCTATATCACCATCAC
Source organism: Ostrea edulis (assembly GCF_947568905.1). Lineage (NCBI taxonomy): Eukaryota > Metazoa > Mollusca > Bivalvia > Ostreida > Ostreidae > Ostrea > Ostrea edulis. The sequence goes on from NC_079168.1 coordinate 19,053,825, forward strand.
ACCGACTGATAAATATAACGCATCGGTACCCTCGTATAAATCAACTAAGGTTTGCCTATTTTTGTTAGAAAACGGAATACCTATTGGTTTCAAAATATTCCCAAAATTGATGCACTGTAAACTGTAATAATCTACAGAACAGAGTTCGCCGCCATCACGTTCACAGGGACCCTACTAAACGCGCCTCTAATTTGAAGAGTGCCGTAATGGAAAGTTATGCGCTGCAAAGAGCGACAACTCGAATAGTTCTATGTTACTTCCGATTTCGAAAGCAGCATTTCGAAAGCACGTTTTCAATTTTCCCTCCGACGTTTTGTAACCAACACGACAAGAGCGACAATAAAAATATTCTGAAAACTCAACACCCACGTGGCACAAAATAAAACAATAGAAACTACCCACTACCCATAATAAATATTTTTTTAACAGTCCAACCACGGACCAATTAAAATTTGAAAAAATACGACCACCCACACAAAAAAATATCGTTTGCCGCCCGACCCCCCCCATTTGATCATTTCTGGAACAGCCCTTACTGAATTAGAATTCAGCTACCTCCCAATAAGCTCATCAATCTGCTCCTAGGGAGGTGTGACAATCCGTATTTTAAAAAAGGAGCAGATCGAGGAGCTGATATTAATCAAATTGTATTCCTCATGAAAAGCAGGTAAAGCTTGTGGTTTTCAATTTCAGAACCTTGATGGCAAAAGATGAAAGAATCAACCTTCTGTCCTTCACGGGAAGCACTCCGGTGAGTACATGCAGTGTCACTTCTCACATTTCTGCTAGGGTTTAAGTTTAAAAGGCACTGTGTGTTAAAAGTACTAGCTAAAAGCTAATATACAAGTTAAAATTCAGTTAGACTAGCAGAAGTTAGTAAGCACTAGTCTAAAAAATTTAGTGAAGATTTCAGTGTTACTCATATTGATTTGTATGTCTGATTGAGGACAAACGAGAGAGTCCAAGAGAACGAAACTAAGTTGAAAGAGGCAATTTTTATTACCAGTTCAGATATTCATTATTTTAAAAAGAATTTGGGCTATTCACATGAGATTGGGGCTACAAGTAGTAAATATATTCCAGTAAAGGAACAATTGGGCTAGTGCTGTATAAAAAATTTGGCACTCTGAAAACTTAATCATGAAAATAAACTATGGAATTGTGTTTTAGGTGGGAAAGAAGGTTTCTTTAATGGTACAAGAACGCTTTGGTGAGTGCAGGTTAAGATATGGAATTAAATTATTCTTTAAATTTGATTATCAGTTCAATGTCATAGCAGTTTTGTATCAATTGCAGGCAAATTTCTTTTGGAACTTGGAGGAAATAATGCCATTGTGGGTAAGCATTGAATTTTCAGCTTATATATACTACTATGATGTTTTTCAACACTGGAGTGTCTTATGTGGTAAACAATAACTTTGAAAATTGACAGAGAGTTATATAGAGTGACATATTGTAGTGAATGAGGATGCAGATTTGGACATGGTTGTGAGATCAGCTGTTTTTGCCTGTGCTGGCACGGCAGGACAGAGGTGTACGACGACCAGAAGACTGGTAAGTTGAATATAGACACAGAAGCATACACTCATGACATACTTTTATCAAGAACCAAATTTAACTCGATATTGAAATTGATAATGCATTTTTTACCTCATTGATTTTTTTAAGTTGTATGACATGCCTGATTTCTTACAATTTAATGACTGGTAAATGTGATGATCTGCACTTTTCAGGTTTTACATGAGAAAATCCATGATCAGGTTATTGAGCGTTTAGTGAAAGCCTACAAACAACTTAGAATTGGAGACCCATTGGAAGGTACATTTCATGTATTGTTGATAATGAACACTAGAAATATTGGTATTGTATTGTTGATAGTGAACACTAGAATTATTGTTAGTGTATTTCTGAGTGTATTGTTGATAGTGAACACTAGGATTTCTGAGTGTATTGTTGAGAGTGAACACTAGGATTTCTGAGTGTATTGTTGATAGTGAACACTAGGATTTCTGAGTGTATTGTTGAGAGTGAACGCTAGGATTTCTGAGTGTATTGTTGGAAAGTAAACTCTAGGATTTCTGAGTGTATTGTTGAGAGTGAACACTAGAATTTCTGAGTGGAACCATGTTTTGAACACTAGGATTTCAGAGTGGGACTGTTTTGATGACACTGGTATGCTTCTGTTTACAGATGGGACATTGTATGGTCCAATGCACAGTCAGCAGGGAGTTGATCTGTATCTCTCAGCAATAGAGGAGGCAAAAGCTCAAGGAGGAAAAATTGAATGTGGAGGAAAGGTAAAATCAAGAAATACTGTGAAATTAGCTTTGTAGTGAAAAAGATTGTCAGGTGTGCTTCATACTATACTACTTAATACTATAAATATTTCTGTTTACCAGTATTTTGATTTCATCCTCGCATGTTACACACTATGATTCAAACTTTATCAGTGGATGCAACATTCACTAGTTTGTTTGGTGTGGTGGTGGTGGTAGTGGGGGGGGGAGGGGTGTCTTTAGCCTAAAGGTATGCCATTATGTTCTAGTTTGGGATTATACAGCTAAGCATTGTAAATTTTATGTATTTCATCATTTTGGAGTGAGGATTTTCCCACCCAAAAGAAGGCCATATTAAATTGATTTAAAAAATTTAATTCTGCATATTGCTATCACATGCATCATCATCCCTCCGATTACAAAACCTGTAGATGATAAGGTGGATGATTACAGGTGTCTGTTTTCAGGATAATTACAATGATTTACTACATATCTGCATACAGTATACATCATGCATAACTTTGTACATGATAATATTGAATGTAAGGATTAAAGTTGATTTGGAGAAGCAAATGTCAGAATCACATTAGCGTATAAAGCAGTGCTGAAATGTACATTCATTATGCGTGTATCACATGCCTTAGCAGTGCATACATTTTATATAAAACATCAAATAAGGAAATGTGCAATTCAGTATTTTACTGAAAACCTTTATGATTCAAAGTTCAACTGTTTTGCATACTGATTTTCAGAAAATAGACCGACCCGGAAACTTTGTGGAGGCTACGATTGTAACTGGTCTGAAGCATGACTCCCCTATAGTCCTAAAGGAGACATTTGTACCCATTGTATATGCTGTGAAATTCTCAGTAAGTCTTTTCAGTTAAACTTCATGTTACAAATTGTTCACTACTTTGAACAGTGTAGATTGGTGGTAACAAGTAAACAATGGCAGTGATTGACATGCAATGAACCTGTGTTGACAATGCCAATATTTCATATTTGTTTAATGATAACAATCACACAATAATCCAGTTATGGAAGAGTTACAGGATGTAAAAAAATTGCATATATTTTCATGTATGTGTAAGATCTAATTTAATGAAGACAGTGGGTGTGCAATTTAGATCAAGATAAAGAAGTGATGGAACAACATTCAATTATCTCTATTTTTAAATACCACTAGTACCTACACGTCATTATTCTTATTACAGAATCTAGATGATGCTTTCAAGATTAACAATGAAGTCAAACAGGGTTTGTCCAGTAGCTTATTCACCAAAGATATGAATGCTGTGTTTAGATGGCTCGGGTAAGGAAATTTGCATGAAAGGAACATAATGATCAGTGGCTTCTGGTTTTATTTTATTTTTTTTAACTCACCTTAGCTGAAGGCTCACGTGAGCTTTTCTGATCAAAATTTGTCGGTGGCGGCATAAATTTTCCACTTTTTCATCGTCTTCACCAAAACCACTGGGCCAATTTCAACCAAACTTGGCAAAAAGCATCCTTGGGTAAAGGGCTTTCAAGTTTGTTCAAATGAAGAGCCATGTTACCTCAAAGGGGAGATAATCACAAAAATGCAAAAATAGGGTGGAGTCATTTAAAAATCTTCTTCTGAAGAACCACTGGACCTGAAGAGCTGAAATTTACATGAAAGCTTCCTGACATTGTGGAATTCAAATTTGTTAAAATAATGGCCCTGGGGAGTAGGATGGGGCCACAATAGGGGATCAAAGTTTTACTTGCAAATATATAGGGAAAATCTTTAAAGATCTTCTTCTCAAGAACCACTGGGCCAGGAAAGTAGAAATTTTCATGAAAACTTCCTGACATTGTGCAGATTCAAGTTTGTTCAAATCATGGCCCCTGGGGGTAGGATGGGGCCACAATAGGGGATCAAAGTTTTACATACAAATATATAGGGAAATCTTTAAAAATCTTCTCAGGAACCACTGGGCCATATTAGTTTACATTTACATCAAAGCTTCCAGATATAGTGAAGATTCAAGTTTGTAAAAATCATGGCCCCTGGGAGTAAGATGGGGCCACAATAGGGATAAAAGTTTTACATGCATATATGTAGGGAAAATCTTTAAATATGAACCGAGGTGAGTGATGTGGCCCGTGGGCCTCTTGTTGATTTTTTCAATTTTATTTTTGCAGTCCAAAGGGGTCTGACTGTGGCATTGTAAATGTGAACATTCCCACAAGTGGTGCAGAAATTGGAGGCGCATTTGGTAAGATGGAGAACTCTTTAAATGACAGATACATGTATCTTATGATGATAAAATGAAGTTAATTAGGGTTTCACATAAAAAATGCAGAACCCTCATAGTAATCACATTGTCCATTCGTCTGTCGTCACCACTTTTGTGGTGACGCGATATCTGGAACAGATTTCAACATGAAGCTTTTATATCTTATACATAGGTAGTTTACCATTAAAGGAAGACAACTATGTATTTTGGAGAAATGAATTCCAAGAACAAGGCCACAACAGACCTTCTATTTCTAACTTTACTTTGTTTTTAGTGTGACAAGATAATTTGAAAAAGTTTTCTACATAGACATTTTATATTTGATTCAAAGTACAGTAGTTGATGATTAAAGACATCTATAAAGAAGAGTTTTCGATAAGACCAATTTTTGGCCCTTGGTAAATTTGAAACTAGTTTGGTTGGTAATATTCAGGAATGTCTCCTTTATCATATTTCATAATTGTTTTTGCATAAACAATGTATGATAGTCACGTAATTAAGGGGTATCTGTTTAAAACCACTTTAGAAGAGAATGGTGAATAGCTGCATAAAATTTTTCATTCTAGAAATGTTGCTGAAGATAAATTTTACAGTAACAGTAAAATGTAAAAAGAATAAAAGTAGTACAGATTTTTAATTGTTCAAAGTTATTTAAGAAATACTCTTGTAATGAAGACCAGAAGAATTCCATGAAAAGCATTTATGCTGTCTAGTAAAATATATACTAG